>NW_009206633.1:15661-19578 GCF_000690835.1 Fulmarus glacialis | reverse complement strand
GGAGGGGGCGGTGGGATTGTCCCAGTGAGGGGGTGACAGGGACTGCCCGGGACGGGCCCCGGCTGCGAGGGGTGCAGGGGAACGAGGGTGAGGCATGGCCGGGCAGAAGAAAAAGGGGAGAAGGGGAATAAATAATCAGTGAATATTTTATATGTGCTCAAAATAATGAGGTTTCTCATTCTGTTGTTTTGTGGTCAGGTGCAGTGTCCTTCCTCAGTAGAGCAATTCATGATGGAGATCGCCAGTGGCACCTGCAAAGTACTGTATTCCTCTTTCGTTCAAAATCGCTCACTGGAGAAACTGCTGTTAAATGGATTTATTTGGGAATTAGGTAAAATGCACAAAAATTATCTCAAATTGATTCCTTGGACATAATTGTCATGGTGTTACCAGCTTTAGCGATGTTCAGAAACAGGCCTGGGCTATGATGGCTTTGCTGTGTGAATTTAAACTGGTTTGTTATTATTTCTCAGGCTTAACACAGATTTTATACCAAAAAGTTTGCTGTGCAGTACGATGTATTTTCAAATCCTATTTCCATAGAAATAGTCTTCTGTTAATCCTGTCTTTCTTATTAGAAAGTGATTATTTTTTATTTCTGAGGCTTATTTAGAATCTTACATTTGAAATGGAACAAACATTTAATAACGTCCAGAAATGTCTGGTAGAAGTTAGAAAATAAGGTAAGGTGTAATAGTAGGAGAGTAGTTAAAAATTGTTGGAATATATGTAAGCAAAAATTTTGTCTACAGGGCTAAGCATCTGATCATCTGGCTCTAATTCCCCCCCACCCCCCCAAAAAAACCCAAACCCACACACTTGGATATGATACTAATAAAGTGAAAATAACAGTAATTTCCACCAGTTTCAGTGCTGCTAATCAGAAGACTCTGCGGGAAGAAGTGAAATTGTCAATCTATTGGACACCTTCTAGCCACAAGCTAGAATCAGTCCTCAAGTAGTGTCTGTGGGGAGCTGCCTAGGAGCAATCTGTGGCTTTGTTTCCTTCTCTGTAACAGATGGTTGCTGGCAGACTGGGCTTCTCATCAATGCGTTCCCTCCGAACTTTTCTGATTCTTGCACGTCTACTAAGCATGTCTCTTCGTAGTAAATTTAGTCCTCAAATTAAGAGATACCTGGGAAATACTTGGAAAGCATGCAAGGGAACAGAAGGCTGTCGTATTGTTGGCTCCTTCAAGGGGTGTCGGAGTATTCTTTGTACTGGAAGAGTGCAATAAAGGGCTGGAGAAGATACCTTTTTTCTTTTTTTTTTTTTTTTTTGCTGCTTTTAACTAAATGGTAGATGAAACATTGATTTTTAAAAGGATAAAAAAGACTCTGACGAGGTTTCAACAAGTTTTTGATTGGAGGGAAGTATAAGTATGAAGTGGAAAAACTGAGTGTAAAGGAAGTCGGAAGGAGCTGAAGAGGAAAGAGAAACAAAAATACTGGGGTGGATTTTCCTTCCTCCCAGGCCAGATCCTGAGGCTACACCTTAAAAGTAATCCAAAAATCCCCACAAAATACCTCCTGTTTTTTGTTTTTGTGTTGTTTGGGGTTTTTTTTCAAGAATGAAGAGGGAGAGATTAACACACACAAACACGTGTATTTTTAGGGATACTTATATTTCCTATCCTTGGGAAGCAAGGTGGCCAGTCTGGAGCTTTTTAGCTGCAAGCAGCTCTCCAGGAGCTCAAGTGTTGCTCTTGTGCCAAGGTTGTGTCACCCAGCCAGCGCAGAGCAGTGCCAGGGACTGTTGCAAAAAGAAGCAAACCATCAGGAGTTACTAAGGCAAACGTTAGCACTCGCACTTGAGTCTTGTTGCATGTCCAGTCCAGGCCTGTCCAAAAAGAAATCTAGAATCCCTGGTGAGTTATTGACATTTCCCACCTGCAAACTGTTCTGCTCTCCAGAAACCCTTCTGCTCTCCAAGCCACGTACCTTGCAGTTCTTGGTCATATGAAGAGCGTGGTACGGTGCTTACAGGATCACAACAATCTCCTGCCCTGATGAATAGCTGGCAAATTATATTGCACTAGCTGATGGCCATCCACCAGTACTTTTTCTAATAGTGCTATATGTTTTACCAACATGCAGTTTTACCAATAGATCCCAAAACTACATAAGCCACGCTGTTTAAAGCACACTGTATTCACAAGCAGAAATTTATTCTACAGACCTAGTCTTACAGTTCAATACAATGCACAAACCTGTTCTTTCACACTATGAGGAGGTGTCCAAATCGGCTCTGTATTTTGTTATGCTAGTGATTTAATTGTATTCAGTGGATCTGTGCAGAATTTATTGGTTCTGTCAACACTAACAGTGGAGTTACACCCAACAAGAGTATTTTTTATTTTGACTTGCCAGATTTATTTACATATTATTATCATTTTTTTACAGTGCTGTATAACAACTTTTAACACATAACTCTCTCTAAAGATCAGATATTTCATTTGAAATTTATTACAGATGAAGTTTATAGATTAAGAGCATAAAGGCACAGAAGACTGGTAAGAATCCTAGCCTTAAAGCTAACATGTCTTAACCAGATGGTAGGAATTTAAGACAGACTGAGAAATAAATAGGAAATTCACACTTCTTAATGTGAACAGAGTATGAAAACATTCAATTCAGCAGAAGTGCATAATAACCAATGCAGAATAAAGAGGAAACTCTTAAGGACTAGAAAATATGTAGTGTAGGTATCTATTGTGACATTGTACATTAAAATTATTTTCCTGAATGCTTACAATGCTGTATGTATATTGAATACTCTATTTTTTTATTTTGTGAATTATAAATATTTTGAAAGATGGTAGTATGATTAACTAATTAGTAAAGTCATGTGTAAATCAGCATAGAATAGATGTATTCAGTTATATTTATGATTTTCCTATGGACGTTACATGTATGTGTAAAGTGCTTTCCAAGACCTCCATTGAACAGAAAGGGAAGGAAACCGGTGCGCTGTTTAAACAAAAAATGTAACAATGTTGTTTAGAGAGAGAGGAAACCAGCTTTGAAATGTATTATGAGTGGAACTTGATGTCATGGGCTGTAGGAGGAAGAAATCATTAGCTCAGGAAAAAAGTAGCACTGGCACAATAGCCATGTGCAAGTGTTAATAAGGATATGCGTATCAGCAAGGTGTGGGATAAGATTAGGAGGATGAATATTAGTAATAAACCCCCTCAAGAGTGGGTTGTCTTGTTAAAGGAAAAAGCTAATTTACAAGAGATTCTGTTAATCAGATAGAGACACGTTTAGGAAAGGGAAATGTGGGGAAAACCAGGGTGATTTTGGGAAACAGACTTGATCACTGATGTCCTATTGTGTCAGCAGTGATTTTCCCTTTGTGTTACTAATTACTGTGAATGCTGTAGTGATAGTATGTTGAAGTACAGGAAGAACAGCAGTAGTGTTGCATTAATATTTGGACTGTGTATTTGCAGTTGGAGGGTGAGAAGTAATGAAAATGCAGGTTTAGATCTAGATATGTTATACAGTTTGTACAGTATGTCACAGTCCTCGTGGCTCTTAGCCTAACTTGCTCTTGCTGTCTGAATGTTTGACAATGCAGGCACACACATAGGCAAATAAGACTTCTAAAAATACATTTCACAAATCATCCATTCCAGCTGTCAGGGTGAGAACAGTCCTTTTGTCCTGCAGCCCTGGACAACTAAAATCCTATTTCAGACAAGTGAAACTTAGTTATTTGCTGCCTGACAGGAAAGCTGCTGACCTATGCTTTATACCCCTCAGTACATTGACCGACCATTGTGTCCAACCTGAGGCTTAAAATGAGAATTGGCCTCTTGCCCAGCTTCTTTGTAAACACTACCAAATGGCAAAAGAAATGCATGGTTAGAGTCCCCAGCCTGCTGTTTTGAAAAATTCTTGCCTGTTACCTC
>NW_009206633.1:14122-15646 GCF_000690835.1 Fulmarus glacialis | reverse complement strand
GTGAAAATGACTGACTATATATGGCCACATAAAAATAAAAATAGGGACAATCACCTTTTCTTGTCAGACAAATCAAAGATCCAGGTCACCTTAAAAAATCCTAGACTGCAAGCCAATGATACTGGCTATAGGGAAAATAAATATATATATAAATCTCTTAATCCTACATGGATCAGTCCAGTTTTGATCTAAGTGAATGGAGGCCATTGACTTCAACTGACGTTGGATGTGTCCCATGACCTTCTAGTTTATATATTTAGACTCCCCATACTAATCTTCTCTTCTACAGGTCTGATGTCATCACCATTATTATAAGCAGAACTTGTCACTTGATTGGCAGCAAATAACCTTTCCAAAAAGTAGCCAACGAGTAAGAATGTTTTGTAAGAGTGACATATGATCATGACTGCCTGCAGTCCATTTTTGTTTACAGGCAGTGGAAGAATTTCAGATATTTTAAAGGTCAGTGTCCCAGTCCAGAGATGAAGGAGAAGATGTGTTTGTTTTTAAATTGCTGTTCTGCTTAAAAACTGCCTTCCGGTTGTGCGGAAATAGAGGACTAGGCTCTGAAATAAATCCTTTGCCTGTTGTGACCAGCTAGATGGGCACAGGAATGGAGTATTCCCAACTACATGCACAAAATGGTCACTGGAATTTCATATTTTTGCTTCAGGAAGTCAACTACTTAAACATATGTGTAATTTTTTTGAATGTCTGGTGATTCAGATGTCTGGGATCTCATTTTGCTTGTTTTCTTGAAAACTTTCACAAAAAGGAATCAGCTTGCAAAACCACAAAAATGTACTTCTTAGCCAGCTGTGGTAAAAGAGTTTTGCATGGCCATCTAAATATTGGAGAAGCTTTTATATTTAAAAAATTTGTTCCAATGAGTAGCAAATTATTATGAGTTCATTGTTAGCTAGCCATTAGCAGTTGGCTTAGAACTGTTCAAAGTATGCAGCAAATATGGAGGTGTTGAGAGAATATTTGTGAGACACAAAGAACTGTTGTTGACATGTAATACTAGATCTTAGAAGATTGTTATAAAACAGATATGCTGTAAATGTGTGAATGAGAACTAGACTGATTTTTTATTTTTTTAACTTAGAAATGAATATGGCATTTAAGTATATTCCATTGTAAGGTTGTGACTAAGAGTAAAATGTGAATTCTATGTAATTGACCCAACTTATTAATAGGGTATTTAGGGCTTCTAATATAATAGAGTCTAAACACTATTTAAGAAGTGAAACAAAATCTAGAATTAATTCTAGAACATTTTAAAACAGGTGTAGAAAAATAGTATCCCTCCTACCAAATGTTTGAAATTAGAGGCTAGTTCCCAAATTCTGTTTTGTTTGTTTGACCTTGTACGACTGATTGCAATAAGGTGTTACATATGTTTCAGATAACAGAATTTGACTTTTTTACTAAGTGTCTTATATTGGATACATAATTCTTACTTTAGTAATCTGTAGTAAACATGTTCCCATATGAATGGTGAATTTTAGCTTGTTTATTTTA
>NW_009206633.1:0-14108 GCF_000690835.1 Fulmarus glacialis | reverse complement strand
CACAAATTATATATGTTTATAAATATATAAAAAAAATATTTAAAGTCATCTAGAAAGAAGCCTAAATGGTAGCTTTAAAGAATTTTCATGTGGTAGTTCCTGCAACAGGATTGTTGCAGAAGGACTGAAGAGAGGACCGAATGTTATTGCATTGCCTTAGTTTCTGTTAGGGCACTGTAACAAAGGCAACTTAATTTCAACTGCCTTAGTGGTACTGTTATTACCTTTTCCCTATACAGATTATTTCGTATTGTGGAAAACTGCCAAATAAGGCGTAATTTTGTAATGGAGAACATGGAATTATGAAAGTAGGTTGAACAGAAGGATAACAAAGAAACATGTAAGCCAGTATCTCATGGCTGAAACTTTGCTAAATTACTTGATAACATACAGAAAAGTGTAGTAGATAAAGCTGTGATCTGATGCAGGCGTGACACATGAATGAACTAGTCTTTTCTCTACAGTTTCTTCATTAATTACAGAAATACTCAAAGGCCCCAACTCAGATTGGGATTTAAGTAATCCACTTACAGGAAGGCATTTCTCAGGAACAACAAAATATGAGATTGACAAAGCTTCCTTCATAAGTGACTCTTGCTAAACCCCTCAATACAGAGCCTGTTTTGGGCGTCCTATCCAAACCAGTCCAGGTCTCCTGGTGACATCATGAAACGTGAGATGCCTATGAGCTAGTCTTTGGCCACGATGGAGCTTTGGCCACCTGTCTGTCCTATGCTTGAGAAGATATTCAGGATGTTGACAGAGAAAAGTGGGACTTATCTACTAAAACTTGGCAACCCAGTCGCGTCTGCTTTCCAAGGGACCAGTGCAGCTAGCAATGCTTGATTGGCTGAGTACAATTTTCCTCTGGCTCCAACAGGAAAGCCAACGTAGCTGACCTCAGTGGCTGGTTTCAGGTTCTTGATTTGTTTAGTCAGCTTCTAGTGCTTTCATACTTCCTCTGTAACTGCAGCCAAGAGTGTATTTGGTTTGCTTGCATTGTGGTCCACTACCTGGGCCTGGTTCTCCTTGATAAATCTGACATGAGGTTTGAGGAGCTCCCTCTGCTCATCACTAAGCTAAAGCTGATGATACAGTGCCCAGTGATTTTTTGTTTGTTTGCTTGCTTTTTAAACTTCCTCCACCAAAATGGTACACAACTGGCTGTGTTATTAGATGCCAATATCCTGCACTGCTGGACACATGCCAAGGATGCAGGAGCAGGTCTCACAGTGTTTACAGTTTGCTCTACTGTTGTCTTTTTCACAGCCTAGAAATTCCTCAGTTGGGTATTCATTAGCTTGAAGTTTAAGGGCTACCAGAAGTTATTTCTCTGGCATCCCACAATAATTTTAGATCCTTTGTCCCAAATGCACCAGGGCATCTAAGGCAGATAGATGCCCTTTATATCTGAGTAGGCTAGTTAAAGGTGCTCTCTGCATCCCCTGCTAATTTCTACGTCCTCCTTGTTTCAAGAGACACATGCAAACCTCTCTACTGTGGTTTGGCTCCATCTGTCATGAATATAAATTGTGTTTAGCTTTGTTGAAATTGATAGTTGTGGTTCCTAGCTCTTTTGCATGACATCTAATCAATTGCAGTATTGCAAAAGGAGGGATAAAGAGCTACCAAGTCTGTATCAGCGTATCAGATCACAGTTCTCGCTGGTGTGAGAGGCAGGAGAGAAAACATCAGTCCCACAAGAACTGCAGGTATGCAGTATGCAACTCTTGTGTAAGTTGTCGTATCTGTCAGCACGAGGGACCGTGAGACAACAGCCCTGTGGTAGCAACTGACAACTGAGGTTTGAGGGTAAGAAAGATTTTCAGCTTTGTGTGTGCACTGCTAAATAATTCAAAGAAGCAGATAAACAGTACCTACAGGTGCGGGTTTTTTTTAAATTTCACACTGATGAATCAAGACACTATAACCCGAACATATATACTTCAGATCCTTTTAGGCACACAACATCAAGCCAACAGTTACTAAAAGATAAGGGAATAGTAAAACAATCTGTAGGCCATACAAATTCTATACATCTGTTGTTTTCTCTTGTTGGATTTTGCATATGTTAGTTTTCTTTTGGAATTCCAAGAGTTAGAGTGGGGAAATGATATGATGCAGATCTTTCAAAGTTAAGCTTTGATAGTGGTATTGAATGTCAACACACTGTATATACATCTCAAGGATCTTTATAATTCCAAGAGCTGGAAGATGAGAAGGCAGTAAATAATAGGATACAGAGTATACTCTTTTTCCTTTTTAATGGGAGAATATTTCAGACATGGTGATGTAGTTGACAGATGTTCATTTTAGCATAAAAGAAAAAGGAGAAGAAAAGAGATTGAAATGCATAGTCATATAGGATGTAAAAAAACTAATTAGTAAGGGAACTAATTAGTAAGGGAACCTATTGTGAATTTGTCACAATAAAGCAGCTTATGCTTAACTTCCTCTAAGCAAGCTAAATACATGCTGCCTCAATATGAAATAAAGGTAATAGAGAATGATAAGCCCATCATTTTTGATATTTCACTAATGCTAGCTGTAATCAGTTTTTATCCAGCTCAAAGACAACCTTAAAACATGCCAAGAAATGCATATGTACATGCACAGGTACACACACGCATTTGTCTTATCTTTAATTGTTACCATAGATATTGTGAGAAATAAATGAATTATCTGTTTTTACAAAGACTGATGTGATAAAAATACACAGAGTTGGTCTGTCATATTTATCTTTGTTTTTCACCATACCGAAGGCTACAAATAGAAGAGATGGTAAATAAACTGCAGTAGCATCAGGGCTTATAAATAGCATTCTGAGTTGGGGACACAGTGCAGATCTAAATATTTTCTCTTCTAGACAACTTTGGAGACAATTCTGTCCTGTCATAGAGACTGTATCAGATAATAATCATAAAAGTAGTGAAACACTTCTATTATTGTGCTCTTAAATTAAAATGTACAGCATGCACATCTATCCCCCAATCTGATCAATATAGTTTCTAGAGAACAAATAATCTGTAGAGTTGTTGAGGTAACATGATTTGCTATTTCCTGGAATAATTACCCATGTGAGCTTGACCCCTGTGCCAACTAACAAACTCCTGACTATGTACACCGGGAGACCCCAATGATGGTTTCAGAAAAGTAGGATTTGGGCATTAGACACATTTGTCCCTGATGGGAGTTGTGTTTTTCTCCTCCTGTGGATTAAATAACATACTGACAGTCTTCAGGGTTGCTAATTTTGGCCTTCTGATTGCAAGTTCCCTGCAATGTCATGTTTTGCTTCATCTCACAATTCTAGAAATGGTAGTTTCCTGAGAAAATCAAGCTCATAATACTTTGGGACACTCTCTCTCATGTAGGTTTTTGTGCATGTAGAATTGCCAAACCAGCACAGTACATAATAAGAATGAGGTTCAATCTGTAGTGGCTTTATACCCTATGTTTTTAAGAGTGTGTAATCATTCTTCTGATAATACATAAACAGAAATCTTTGTAAAGCTCATTTCTCCAGCTGTATAATGGTATACATGTAATTTGGGGATTTCCAGCCATAACTATAGTAGCAGTAACAAAAGATACTTAAAGCCTGTTAGCTTCAGTCATGTTTTTACTTAATGATTTTAAAAATCATGGTGTTGATCTTGCAATACTTTTAAATTCAAGGAGTCTGATAATACACACAAGCAAAAAAATACAGGCAGGTATTTTAAACAGAAGCTGTAGAAAGAACAACATTAACATGTAGATCTTTTTGAAAAGATTCAGACTACAGAACTGGGATTTTAAAGAGAGATACTGGCAAAAGAATCTGCCTCATCTGATATGCACAGGAAAAAATGTCAACTTGAAGGGTAGACATCTTCTAAAACAAAATCTACGTTACCAGAGAACTTCCTTGAACTGAAACAAGCTGCAAGATGGGCTGATTTCTTAAAATATTAATAGTAAATTTTGATGAGACATTCTCATTATGCTTTCACTGATGCAAATTCATTGAATTGCAATGATAATATATCTTCAGAGATTAAGTTTATAAATGAATATCAAAGGATTATTTCTGGGTTTTTTTAAGACCCTGGGATTTGTTTGGCATGTAGCTGAACAATCATTTATCTTTGCTGACAGCCTGGTTTACGTTACTAGACTATGTGCTGCTATACACCAAATGGCATTGTCCAATTGGGTTTTATTTTTAGGCTGCTTTGTAGCAGATGCAGACTGGCACATCACTGCTTACTCCAGTGATGTGTGTTACATTCCCAGCAGGAGCCCCACTGAGAGGGGAGGAAGGAAACTAGTCGCAGAAACGATAGCGGTGCAAAGCACGAGTCTCAAAACTCTGCTTTAGTGGGTCAGCTGCCAAGAATTACTACATGTGATGGTACTTTAAAGCTGTCTTTGCTTCCCATTAGGGACTCGACTTACAATCGAAAAATCATACATAGGGAATTTGCTAGAACTTTGAATTAATATGCACATTACCAAACACCATAAGTTAAAGTCACCTCCTATTTGATACTGCACATTCCTCATCTTAAGACATGTATGCTATTCACTGCAGCAATGATGAACATTTAAAGTAGTAAAGCATATTTTGAAGAATATATTTCAAGAGCTTGGTTCTGCTTTTAAGATGAGCGGCAATCTTTGTGTTAAACTTAATGGGAGTAGATCAGACCCTATGACTGTAAAAAATGTGTTTTTCTAGAAACCAAAGTAACTTAAATGTCTGTATTAAACCATTTCCATTGTGAAAAGTACTTCTAACCTGGAAATACATAGCATTTTCTCTAAATAGTATGTTTTAAGACCTATCCTCTCTACTGTATAGTATATGTGCAAAAATAAGTACAATATGTAATATTTATGTAATTATAATTACACATAATTATAATAATTAATATTTAATTGCTGCTAATATAATGTATAATAAATATAACAATTACCTGGAAAAGTAATAGTTATGGGAACTGACATAATTCCACTAACATCAGAATGAATTTCCCATTGTTTTCAGTGGAACCATGTTTTACCTAACTGATTGGCTCACCTTATAAAAACAAGAGACAACGATGGCTGGATCACAGACCTGCAAACCAGGCTTGCGCAATGATTTCCTCTGTGAACTTGGCAAGTGCTCTTATTGTGAATATAATCAAAAAGTATACATAATTTAACAACTTTGCTATCCTTCTACATGAAAAAAAATCTGCTTGCTTTCTTTTTAGATGAGTATTTTTCCTGCTGGTTTGTCTTATTAGTGTGACACCACTAATGCAGTTACGAAAGAATAAGATTCCTGGCCATTGCATCATTAGCAGAATTATTAATTGTGCTTCCTGAATTTCTATTCATTTTCATATTGAAGTCAGCAATAGTAACTTTTAATATTAAATGCGCATGGCTGACAACCTGTAAATAAATAGACCTTTATTGAAATTGTAAACCAAATGTAATATAAAAAGCAGAGAAGGCACTACTGCTGTTCTTCCGGTCACCTTTCAGAGTAAAAATCTTATTTCAGCTTCTCTGCTTGTAAAGGGAAAGAAACACTGAATTGCAAGAGACTGGGTGAAGTTTATATGTAATGTCTAAAAATACTTCAGAAGGAATTTACCTGTCAGTATTGATTACACAAAAAAAGCAGAAAAAGTTTTCTGCATACAGTTGGCTTCCCAGAATACACGAAAAGAATACGTGTGCTCAGAGCTGCTTTTGTTTAGCCACCAGAACCTGGATGATTGCAGGCCATCATCATGCAGTCCTTCTGATCAAGCAGAAATCTCGGCTGCTTTTGAAACGGGCAGTCCCACCATGGCCTCAGCCTCAGACTTCACTCCTGCTTGCGCTGTACATGCAGTAATGTTCTTGATGCTATGTGCTAAGCCAGATGATGAGGCTTGAATAACAATCTTCTGCTGTGTATTATCTTTTTGCCAGAGGTCTTTTGGAAAAGAGAAAGATTTTTGCATCGACTCTAAATTGGAGTCCAAGTAAGCAGTCTGATGCTCCATAGTGTCATCTGCAGCTTGAAAACAACTATTGCAGGGGGCCTGATTTTATTGCCATTGAAGTCATTGGTGTCTCAATATTTTCAGTTGTGTTCCTTTATTAATGTTTATGGCACAATTGCCAATTGACCATGAAATTTTAGCCTCAAGTCACACATATCTATCTGAAGTGATTTTGTACTATTCAAGTTAGTGTTCTTGACCACCATTAAAAGCTCTGATTTCTGTAGCAGTGGACATTACTGAAAATTCATAGTTCTTTGCTCATTATTCGAAAGAATACCCTTGCTTTCAGTAGTATTTGATATAAAATAAGGGTAAATTATAAATTAATTTCCTGCCTTGTTAAAATCCATTGCATATAGAGGAATTGTACCCAAGATGAATGTATTCCTATGCTACCAAAACAGATTTAAACCTGGTAGCCAGTAATTGTTTCATATAACAAAAAATAGCAGCCTTTGTTAGAACCAAGACATTCTAGAGACACCGTGACTTGGCAGCTTTAGCAAAACAACAGTTAACTGAAGAGAAGATTTTTTTTTGTGCTAATAGAAGTGATATAGTGTCACAATTTGTAAATTCAGGAAACATATCCTCTAAAAATAACTCTTAAAACAACCATACACCTCTCTCAAGTGTAGGATTCTGCTGCTGGGTTTGGCTTCCATAATCATATAAACAGTAGTACCTGTGCTCCTCTCAAATGAAATACATAGTTTAACTACAACATGCATCTTAGCAGAGACAAGAAACCCAAATGTGACAAAAAGGAATTGCTCTCATCTTAAGAGTTTGATTAAAGCTTTAGGCACAGAGCTTTTAAAATGACAAATGTTCAATGAAATAATATTATGTCTTTATACTCCGGAGCACTATTAATCTGAGGTTTCAGGACTTTAAGAAATGTTAATTACCTAGTTACCATTCATGTAAAGTGTTAGTATCACAATCATTTTGTGGGCTGATAACTGAAGCATGGAAATATTAAGTTCTTCAGAAAGGATGCGATTGGGTTCTCTTCCATGTGTATTCCCTGTCAGGTATTTACAGAGATATTAACTGCTTATGCAGTAGCGATCTCCATGGATCTTCCATCAAGTTAGCCCAAAAGGAGCAGGAACAATTTTGGGAGAGACTGTGAACAACTTCAGTTGTACCCAAAGTAGGATGTTAATGTAGCCTGAAGCTTTGTGTTGGACACTTGGGAGCCAAAATATGATGGCTAAGAAGCCAGGCAGTGTTCTTAAGGATTTGAAGCAGTTGCATATTCAAGGAAAGAACAGAGACACTGTTGGCTGTTCTGGAGGAAGGTAAAGGTTTGCATCACTTAATTTTTTTTTTTCTTTTCAGAAAGTTGCCTGCTATAACTTCGGTAAATAATGTGCAAATTAGGAAGCCACTGTTAGGCCTACCGAAATGCATCTGTGCACAGGCTTGCTGAAATCTATTTGTGATTTCAGTATGATTAAAGAATATGATCACTGCAGAATATGACTCACAACAGAAATTCTGTGCAGTGTGGGTATAGGAATTGTTCAGCTAATATACATTTAGCCTAATGTCTTGTTTCCAACAGAAGCCATCAGGAGATGATTTGGAGGAAGGTGTAGAAGACCCATAGGTAATGAATAATTTGCTGTACATATTAGATCGCAACCTGATTTTAAATCTGTTTTGAATGTTAAAAACCTGAAGCATGGCATTTTCATACACTTCCCACAATTTTTTACTCAAAGAAATCACTATTTTTAAGTATTATTGGTAACAATTTAACCACTGAATCTCTTTTTGAATCTTGTGAAATGGTTGGTCTCAATGATTTCCCTTAACAATAAGTTTTGTAATATAATTACATGCTTCCATTATTTTATTATTGTTATTATTGCACTTCACAACAAATTTCCTGTTGTTTTCCTGTTAGAGGACAGCAAGAACTGAAGCTCAAAATCTACCTTTTCTGTAATATTAATATTTTTATGGTTTTTTTTTTATCACAGGCCTTTCAGGCCTGCTCCATTTTAAGCGTAAAAACTACACATCTTTCAGTTTGCCTTTTCCCTGGCCCAGGTCATTCTTCTCATCCTGCTTTTAATTTCTTCTAGCTCTGCTGTATCCTTTATTGAGATCTTTGCAGCCTGTATCATTACACTTTCTTCCAGATCAAGATATCAGTATCGATTTCTCTAACATTCTCCAACTTATTCATTATCACTTTTCTTATGCACCACAACATTTTGTTTACTTGTTTTGACCACAGCTAAACATGACCTCAGCCTGTTTTCTAAGCTGCTACGTTTTTCTAGGATGCTGTGAATCACATAAATAACTTCTCTTCTTTCCTTCCATAGCACAATACTTATCAAAATTGAGTTTTGCTTGCCATCAGTCTGCCTGTGTGATATTGTCTAATTAGATCTTTTGAAGTTCTTTGCAGTCCTCTCTAACCGTAGTATAAATAACCTGTCATCTACAGATTTTGCTGCTCCTTTTTCAGATCTTTGATTTCTTTCCAGATCAGTAATAAATATATTAATTCACAGAGAACTAATATTTTACTTAGTAAAATTCCTAATGTAAAAAGCTCTAGTTTTAACAGTTTTTGTGTCTCTGAAAAAGTTAGTGCATTTCTCACCTTTGTTTTAAACTTTATTGCCATTACCCAATTTAGAATGCCAAATAATTAAAATGTGGTGGCTTAATGCTCATTTATACTCTGGCTCCCTTTTTTATAGCAGAAAAGTTATTTGTAACAAGATACTCACAGAAGATATCTCTATTGTGGACCATGCTTCTGACATAATTGGAAATTTTTTCCCACCATAGTACAATTTATGTTCTTAGCATGCCTCTGTTACGGGGGTTTTGGCCCACATAATTATTTCTTAAAAGGAAAAAGATGCCTTATTAAAAAAAAAGTAATTTCAGACTTTTGAAACTTGAGTTTTACATGTATAAAAAAATGAATTTCGTGCTTTGGACAAATCTCTAGTATATTAAGGGTGACATCTTTCAAAAATGTTGATTAACAGAACCTCCAGTGAAACTACTGAATTTCCCATTACCTTCAATGGGTAAAGAGATGGGCCACCACTGATGGCATTCAAAAGCACTGCCCCTGTGTATAATCATCAAAACAAGTGAGGTTCATAATTTTTTTTTCAGAACGATTATGTTTGTGTGACATCATTATGAGAGGAGTTCACAACAAGGTAGTAACCATTTTGCAATTCCCTGGGAAGGGCAGGCGGAAGCCCATAGGAGCGCATTCAAGTACCGAATACTCGGTGCAGCATTGCCATCTGTTGGTAACTGCTTAGCAACGCTGCAGAAGAACTGCTACAAGGCCTTGGACGATGAACTGCCACACTGACTTGCTGGAGATGATTCCTATTTTCTGCTTCCGAGAGGAAGCCCTGTACTGCTGCATTGCTGGGGAACTGGCTGGACAGGACAGCCTCTGGCTCGCAGCTCTGGCCCGGATTGTTCACACCCTCTTCCACATCTGAAGCTACTACCCAGGGCACAGTCTGCGAAGACCAGGCAGGTCTGTAGCAGGAATATTTAAGAATCCCCTCCTATACCCCTCCGAGGGGGAAAGAGAAGGGAGTGGAATCTGCAAAATTTCTCTGCGTGAGTTTTAAAACCTGTACAACCTGCAACAGATAAAAAGCATATTCAAAACACAGTTCTACTTTCTAGCCAAGAAGTGATTGCGTATCGGGAATCTAATCAACGGCAATACTTTTTAGTACAAAAGATATGGCATGCAAGACCTGCAATCAGGAGTGTGGAGGTCCAGTTCAGCAACTCATTAGGAAACCCTCAGAGAGCCACGTAGAGGTTCACTTTTGCAGCACTGCCAAGCTGAGATGCTCTGCAGCAAGTTTCAGGAGTGCCAAGCATCTGTACAGTGGATTCAAGATCTGATACCTCTGCACAAGATCCATCAATATCTTTGTTTCCTAAACATTCCAAAATAGTGAACCAGAAGTCCTTATGAGGACTATATGAACCATACAATTACTACAACCAAACAATTACTACATACAGAAATTAATTCCAATAGACAAGCAATAAAACATAGAAAGAATTGGCAGTGGGAGCCTTAAACAAAGTGATCACCACCTGTGATTGATGTCCTGACCATCAAGAAAGACTTTAAAAGTATTCTGAAAAGACAAGCCCAGGAACAAAAATGGCAGGGCAGAAAAAACATGGGTATGATGGAGACATTGATTTTACAATACACTGACATTTTCCACACACATACTGCCTCATGGCCCAAAGGAAATGGGTAACTGCTGTTCTCTGTTCTGTAGAAAACCCGTATTACTTCTCCCCTTGCAAGTTTCCTCCACTGTTGCAGATGCCAGGTACCCTTTTTTTCCCTCAAATTGTTTAATGGATTTACCTAGCAAAGCTAAATTCAGAGCAATTTCTTCCTGTCTATCCTTAGCATGAAGTTTGCTCTCTCTGTGCCAGATCTGAAGAAGAATTTGTATCTGACTATCACAGTCTGAGCAGAAAGATTACCTCTCCTTGCAAGCCATCCCTTTCCTAAAAATTTAGGGCACCTAAATTTATTAGAAATACTTGAAAACGTAGGTGTAGATGATCAGCTCAAATATTTCAGGATTAGTACATTGACACAGTCAGTCCTGACCTCAGATTGCTACGTGCTTTTTTTCCTGAAGCCTGCTCCAATCTCATAAAAAATACATTTCTTTGCTGATCTGAGTGAGCCCTGTTCCACCCAATTCACTGTAGTGAGTGTGCATTCGGGTCCACTGCTAAAACCAAAAGCTGATGGCTGTAAAGCACTCTGCAAATCTGGCTCCTTTGTTGTATTTGAAGCCTGGGACTGGATTTGAAAGTCTGGTCCCATTTCTTATTATCAGTCCTCAGAAGAATCCATTCTACTACTTTCTCTGTGGCTGCTCAAGTCTTCTGTTTCGTTAGTGTAAAATGAAAGCAGGATTCAAGACTGTAATTTTGTTTGCTTTCATACAATAAAGTAAGTTAGTACAATGGATTTAAAGGGAAGTGGAATTAAATATGAAAATTTTTTATCATGCCAGAAAATTTCAATTAGGGGAAATTAGCTACTTCGTTCTTTCTGATAAATTAATCATAGAGATTATCTATTAAATGTGCCACTTAACCTTTCTGGCATAAGTGCCCGAGGCAGTAGTATTTAGGCTCTCACATTCATTTGGAAATACTAATTTCTATGCAGCTGTCTTCCAAAATGGAATTTTCACTTGTCTTTTTTATAAGTAGGTCATTGTGCAGCTGTTGTTAATAGAGGCTGGCATTTGTAAAATGGTCAATCCACCATTGTACCCTATCGGTCACAAAATTGATGTCCATCAATTACAGAATATCCTTTACTAAAATGCCCTTTCTCAGCCCCAAAGGGTGTAATCCCTTGCTATGATAGCCTTTGGCCTTTTTGGAATGGGAATGTGCTGCAGCGGGTTATTTTGCAAGAGCTGAAGCACCACTATGTTCACACTATCTGTCTTCCATTAGTTTAAGGTTTTGCCTTGACTCTACATCATCACTTCCATTACATTAGAGCTGCCTTAAAATTAATCTTGAGGGAAATTGGTATGACAGCTATCAGCTGTCAAAGAAACAGCTGTCTCAACTGTTGAACCTCCCAGGCCCAAGTCCTCCTTCTACCCTTTACAATGAAATCAATTGGTCTTTTCAATGTAGACAAGGCCTTACTGTCCCTGTAGTGGTCAGCTGTTGCACAGCTTATGGAGAGACAAGCAACTCCTGGAACAGCTACAAACCTTATCCTATAGTCTTTAAAGATTAGAATTAGGACCTTGACTTGGATATCTTTCTCATATGTCATAAAATTTGCATAGTCTGCTGCAGGAATAGTTTGAACTCTAGAACTCTCTGAGGCGTGTGTACCCTGTATCAGAGGGAAAGAAGAGAGGCAGTAAGAAAGTGCAGGCACCAAAGGAGGAGGTCTAAGAAAAGAAAATATGAATGGCAGATAATTTATAAACTTTAAGGTTATGAAATGAGAGAGAACATCTCAAAATCTTAGCATAAATTCTTACAAAAGAAAGTAAATGGAATTTACGTTATGTGAGGAGCAAGCATATTAGTTATGGGTAACAAAATCAGCGTTTTAGAAAGCAGAATTGGTAGCAAGGCAGTGATGTTACAGTCACAGTTTGTCTGTACTGTGAACTAGAATTAATACATTATCGATTACCTTATTGATTACCTGAGCCTATACATCCTTGCACAGATACAATTAAGTATGGGAAGAATGCTTATAGATTTGGGATGTGAAGCCAACAAAATCCTGATGACTTTGGGTTTGGATCGGATAAACTTGAAGACCTTCAAGGCTTAAGATCTGGAGGATTTGGAGACAATTCAAATAGTGCAAGGACTATGATAAAAAAAGACAGGGAAGGGGAAACAAAATTGAAGAGAGCTGTGTTGAAACTTGGACTGAGGTACAGTTGGGCAGCTGTGCTGCATAAGGACGTGGGATTCAAATTTCATATGAAAAGGGAAAGAACAAATACAAGATTCATGATTGCTGCATGATCGGAGCAGTAAGAAGCTACAGAGCTATACTGTGGTTCAGTAGTTTGGAAAGGAAGTGGAAAAGTGAGGTGGCCAGAAAAGAGAACTATAGTAATGAATAAGGATTTAAGAAAGGAATCGTTGAAAGACATTTTAGCAGGCCATGTAACAAGAGGCTACTTATTAAGCCAAAGAACTTTACATCCTGGGTTACAGCGTGACTATGAACAGGAGTCTGGGATTATTGAGAGTTCTATCCTAAAGGCCTTGAAAAGGAAGGAAAATGTGTAAAGTTTACATGGCAGCATGCATGATGACCTAAGTGGCTTCTTAAAGACCTACTGGGCACTTGTGTGCTTCTTTGTGGAATCAACTCCATAGTCCAATTGTTACTTCTTGTTTCATTTTCCTTCCTTACATGAAGGTATGCAGGGAACCACACGCACTGATGGATGCTCAGGTAGATTCAGGCAGCATGAGAGAAGCAGCTTTGCCTTGGAGAAATTGCCCAAACCTATGATTGGCAGGGATGAGCGTGGCCTCCAAAAATGTAAAAAAAAAAAGAAAACCTATCAAGGGATTTAAGATTTATTCTGCTGAAGAAAAAGGCTTTGGCCTATTGAACAGTTATTTTAAGTCTGAAAAAGCAAACCTTAGAAACAAGCAAGCGTGAGGTAAGGAAGGACCTTTTTTAGACAGTCTATTATCGCCATACTAGAGGTACACGGTTGCTAATATAATTAAGGATCAAGTAAGAATGTTTTTTGGTTTCAGCAAGGAAAAGATGCTGATTCTGTTGCTTAAGACTTGGGCTGTGATTTTAGTGATCTGCGTCAAGTTCATGCTCTGTCACTCTGATTTAGGCCCACATCCATAAAGGGGCTTAGGTGATTAAAATATGACTTCACTGGGATTTATTCACTTAAGGCGCAGAGTGCAGTCTCTGGAATTTGACATACTCCTTCACATGCCTGTGTTTAAACAACATTCTGCTTTATGCCCAGAACAGCCTGTTTTTACCCTGAAGAGCAGTGCAGCTGCTCGCCTGCCTGCCCTGGCCTGCCTTCAGAGCCAGCATGCCACCGCCCGAGAGCCGAGAGTGGGCCCGGCGGCGCAGGCGTCCAGCCACCGCAGCTCAGGCGTGTAAGCTCCTTATGTAATGGCTGTGGGGGAAGCCAAGGTTTTCAGAGCGCACACCAGAGTGGCCAACATGTCGCGCAGGGGCCATCTGAAGTAGTGGGTAGATGATGCAAAAAGGGTTTAGGTGACTAGCGTGGGTTTCGGGGTGGCGTTGATGCCAGGCTGGGGTTCAGAGCCCCATCCCTACCCTGAGGCCTGGTGCTGGGATCACAGAGCGAGCTGTGCTTCCCCCACCAGCTGCCCCAGCCCTTCGTCCCACTCAGCTGGGCTGCGCCACGCAGGACCAGGCCGTGGGGCCGACCCACGATAAAAATAACCCCGAGAAGAGACATTATTTTTAACCTGACCAACTCCCTATGCACCTACACGAGCAGCGGC
>NW_009206632.1:0-309 GCF_000690835.1 Fulmarus glacialis | reverse complement strand
CTCCGTGCCCGGGAGCTGCACCGGGGCACTAACCCGTCCTCCCTGCGACGGGGTATCGCGTGCGGTGCCCTCCGTACTCCTGGTTTGCCCAGGGCTGGAGGAGCTGGCAGCCTGGCTCCCGCCCAGCAGCCGTGTCCCCGGCAGCTTGCTGGCGTCCATCACTAAGCCGTGCACGGGGTGGGTATGTGGGGGAGGCATGTCCTGCAAGCGCTGCAAGGGGCTGCACCAGCGTGCCAAGCCTGTGCGCCTGAGCCCCAGAGCTCGGCATCACGGTGCCCGGCTGGCTTATGGCCGGGACACAGACAGGCG
>NW_009206631.1:1714-30608 GCF_000690835.1 Fulmarus glacialis | reverse complement strand
GGGATTTCCCAATGCTATTAGCACTTAGCAGTAGGCGCTCCAGACCAGCCAAGAACAAGGGATTAAGAGGTATTTGTCTAAACTAATTTCTCTCTCTATACCGGGTCTATAGAGACTGGTGTTACTCTGCTGGAATTGTGCAACACGGCTAATTGGCTACAAATTTAACAGTGGCAGGGGGCTCCCACCGGAGGCTGCCATCTATTCATTACCCCTGCTCTCGCATCAAACGCGCGCCGGCGCTAGGCGCCTGGGCTGGCCGGGCACTGCCCAGGGAAAGGGCCTCCTTCGCGTGGGCCGCTCCAGGTCAGGATCCTGGGTCTGGGGAAGATGAGAGCCCTGTCGTGCCTGCCTGGGGAGCCAGCAGGGCCTGGGCGCCTTGTGGAAGAGCAAGTCAATCAAGTAAAAGTGTAATTATCATAGAAATAGGACGTACGTAGCACAGGGGCCGCGAACTTTTATTTATGTGAACAACCATTCAGGACGGATGTTGACTTTTTTGGACAGATCCTATTCCGCGGCTCATATCCCTTCCAGAACAAGGGAGAAAAAACTTGCAATATTTGGCTGTGATTCCTTGAAATTCCTCCCTCCAGGCTGGTTTGCACCTTGACTCCACTGAATGATTACTTCTTTACCACTTGAGCATAACCTAAAGCTAAAGTGGTCACGCGTGCGTCTGACCAAGGGGAAGACTTAGGAGCCATTAAGGTTACACAGATGCATTTTCATTTTGTTTTTATGTCAGTCAAAAGGCACCAGGGTTGCTAGAGTAGTCCTGGACTAAGGAAGAAATGCTGGGAAAGACCACAGCCTAAAGTCACTGCTGCTGGAGAATGATTCCCTGACAAACAGGGGTTTATTGTTCTGCCCCGGGCAGCACCCCATCACCCACAGTAGCACCATTACACTATTGCTTCTTTTTGGAGGGGAGCCAGGATTCTCCCAGCAAGACTGTTCAGTAGTGGACAAAGGTCTCAATTTCCAAGATGAACTTCTACACTCCCACAGGCTCTGATGGAAATCTGAATAGCCATATGACTCAGGCAGGACCTCAGTGTCCCAGTCTTTAAGAGTTGTCTTTTCAAGATGAAGCACTGCATCCCTATTGCCTTGAGCAGAAAGGTCATCTTGCAGTTGTGATGTCATCCACCTCAGTTGCCTGGAAACCCGGGGTACTAGGAAATAAAAAAACAGTAAACTAAAGTTCCCCACCTGGCAGTTCGGATTGCTGGATCATGTCACACTTGCTGACACTAGATTCACAAACTAGGTTGCTATTCTACTTGAGTCGTTTTGGTTTTCATCCTCCAAATCCGAGGACAAAACTCATGGTCTGTGATTTATCTGTTGAGTTCAGCGTCTTATAATGCCTCACCTATAACATATACCTGTGAAACTCAAGTAGCATCTTGCACAGCCAGGCTGAACTATCAAGACACTCTTGCAAGAGTGGCTGTTTAAAAAGCTTTGCAGCGCTGTTTGTTGGATCTCGGCATGTGCTGCTGGGCACAGGTGTCTTCCTGTACTGAGAGAAGCCTGTGAAAATCCACAGAATGAAATTCTGGCTTTAGTAAGGTGGATGGGAAATACTCAGAATCTCAGCAGGGACAGAGTTTTACTGAAGGAGGACATAGAGCTTCAGCTGCTCAGTAGGGTGCCCTAAACCAGCACAGGAACCAAAGCCAGATTGGCAATGTTTGCCCTCCCTCTCCCTTAGGTGTACGCTGATGAAAAGTTAACAAGTGGTGTCAATGTGGAATACACTATCGTCCTGCAACAACCCAAAGATAGCATCAATTTTAATCTCAGTCTACAAGATACAGTAAGATGCTGGACAAGAATCAAATTCACAATACCAGTCCATGAACAGACAGGATTAATTCTGTTAAAAATCTAACATCTAAGCTGTCGTTGATCAAACCTTTCAAGCTAGAGATTACATCTCTGGCCTTTACCAGAGCGCTTCTTGAGATGCATAGAGAATACGACAAATTCAGTGGGCACATCTTCAATATGAGGTAACACAGGGATACGGAAGAAGGCGGCAGAAAATAAGGTGAAGATTATTCAAGGCGTTCCACTTCTGTACAAGATGTAACTAAAATATCGTCATGGCTTACCAGGAGCAGAGGTTGCCTGCTGAGGCAATAAGTAGCCCTGCTAACTTCATACAGCAGCCAAAGGCCAAGCCGCCTAGCCCCCTCTCATTAAGGGAGAAGTGCCCCATTCAGTGAGGCACTTCAACAGTTGTCTACCTTTGAACGTGCAAATACCCCCATTAAATCTGGTGGATCAGGGCCAAAACTAATTAATTTAGTGATGCTTTGCATCAAAATCTCACTTGCAATACATAGCACTCACAATCAGAAAGACAGGGGATTAATTAAACTAACTATTCAGAAAGCTGAGCAGGTTAGGATTGGGTTAGGACTAAAGAGCATAATGATATCCTTAGTGGAAGCCAGAGAAGCAAATGACCCCTGTGAAACTGATAGGAATTTGCTGAGGATTTTTTTCTGTTTGGGTTTTTTGTGAGAGAAATGAATTGGGACTGGCAAGCCAACCCATTTTGGGTCCAAGAGGCCATGCACTTTTATTTAGATTACTTCTTTCAACCTGTCTCTACCAACCAGGCTCAACCCAAACTGTATCATGAGCAGCAGCTTCATAGTACTTCCAGGTATCAAAACAGGCCATAAAAAGCTTCTATGGCTTGTGATTAGACAAAAAAAAAAGAAAGAAAAAAAAAAAGAAGAAAGAAAGAAAGAAAGAAAAAAGAAGAAAGAAAGAAAGGAAAGAAAGGAAAGAAGAAAGAAAGGAAAGAAAGGAAAGGAGAAAGAAAGAAAGAAAGCGAAGCACTGTAGAATTTCAGACATGATTTAAATGTGAACCTAGATGCATTCAGAGCATGTCGTCACTGTGCCTAGCTTAGCGAGCAGCTGGACAGAAAGATACGGGCTTGATAATACGCTGTACTGCAGTGGACAAAATCAGATTCTGGTGGATTACACTCACTAACAGAACAAGAAAAAAAGAATCAATCAATTGAAGTTACTGTAAAGATATTTGAGAAAGTAAAACAGTAAATGTAGCACTGCAGGCCCTCTGGTTGAGCCTAATTCTCTAAGGCTCCTTTGGGGTGTATCGGCAGCCCCATCACTCAGCTGATGTCAACTGAAGGGTGCCAGTTTGCAGCCGCTGAGGATCTGGCCTTTAAACTCACCCAGCTTGTGTCAGCAACAGAGTGGCCTCTTACAACCTTTCCGCAACAGTGCAAAATCTTTAATGGCTTGGCACTGCTCAAAATCATTCCATTTTGTAAGAGGAAAGTAAGTGGTATTTCACCTGCCTGGGAGGACCCTTCTCTTCCAGCTGATTAAGGAGGAAACACTGTCGTAACCTCAGTTCTTCTAATATGACAGGCAGTAATGAATGGCTGAGATGACTGTGATCTTTGCATCCTATGTCCAGTCTATTTCCTATAGGTGTTTCCTGTGACTGTAGGAAATTATGGGCAGGGCAATGAAAGAAGCATGCCAGACAATGATAAACACTCCAGAGTCAGAGCAACATGAAAGTGGCATGCCCGTATCTGCTGTTTATTAGCACATATGTGTTTATATAAGGTTCTGTCCTCTATCAACTGGCAGTCAAGAACTGCACAACTATGGGCTTGGATTATTTTTTCTTATCAGGAAATCTTGCATGTATGTGAAGAACGTTGTACACAAATACATTGCCTGGATCCATTTGTCAAAAAGAACAAGAGAGTTATGGGCATCTTTGCAAAAACAAGTGCAATTTCCTTTTAATTTTAAAACATAATAAACATTCATTTGTTCAGACAGGTGAGTCTTTCTGAAACAACTACACACGGTCCTATTTAGGAAGTTACATAGTTTGATAAACCTCCAGAACTGTAGAAAACAATCCAGACTGAACACAGGTTTTTGACATTACACTTGGGAAATGACTACCTTTGCAAACAATAACGTCGCCGTGCCTAAGCCCTCAGTTCCAATGGTCATGTACATTCATGCATGGAAAAACCTGTAAGAACACTGACATGCCAGAATGTTTGCAAGATCGCTGCCTCTGAAAGGTTATTCACAGACACCGTCTCAGGCAAAATCACGCCCTCAGAGGTATTACAACCCTGCCAAAGTCATGGAAAGCCAACATTTTTCTGCTGTGTGAGGAACAATAGAGCTATTCTGGACAAGATTTATTCTAAAAAGTAGAGCTTGAGGATAGTCATAATTTTCTTTTCAGAGCACCAAAAGCTGCTGTGCCCGACCATGAAGGTTGCCATAGGACATACCCTACCCACCAGAAAAGCTAAAAGTGCAGAAATCAGAGGCTGAAGGGGAAAGCACAAGCTTTTCCTTCTGTATTCCCCACTCCACAAGTACACTCCCATGCCTTGTACACGTTTCCTTTGCCACAGATGGCAAAAATGAGTCCTGAAATCATTGGGTTTGCAAGCCAGCGAAAACACTTGATACTGCATTGTAGTCACAGAGGAGTCCACAGCGGCCATGTGTTCCATGTCCTGGGCAGCGACAGTGCCTCCAGGCACTGTGCCGAGCCCACTGTGAAGGTCTGTAGGGAGGGCACATGCCCGGGGAGGGGGGTCACACACCATTTGGTTATCACTGATTTTCCTCAGCAATGATGATAGCTCCACAGCACCTCAACAGCGTGTGATAAAGACACTGTTTTCCCCTTCTGGGTATTACCAGCCAAAGGCATGTGGACCCAGCTGATCAGCTGCACTTCAAGATATCAGAGCACCTAGAGCAAGAACCAGGTCCTCCCTGGGCAGGTTCTCACCTTGAGGAATTTGAGCCATTGTAGGCAGAATGAAAGCTTTTAGGTTCATACCCCAGCTCACTCTCCAGGCGACGTGATGTACCCCTCTCCCTAACATCCACGTCTACATTGGTCTTCCCCAGCTCCCTGCCCACAGTGCTCTGTAAACCTTCTTTAATCGCCTCCCAGGCACTGCCTTCTCCTGCCACCTGCCTTCTCAGGCAGCCCAATGCAAGGAGCCTGCTGCCCAGTCCCCAGTTTAAGGAGCAAGACTCAAGAATAAAAAAATATAAGGTCACCATGGACCTACAGTAAAAAATGCCTCTCTCACACATGATATGCCAGTCAGAAGTTACCCATCAGCGCTGGTAACACCAGCACTGCGCAGGGGGTCACTGACAGGCTGGGAGCACACATCACTCCACAGAATAAGAAATTGGCCTTGAAGAAGTGTCAAGACATTGGAAAAATGAAGCAATTTGGATCAGTTGCTAGTAAATAAATCAGTGCTGCTTGAAGCTTTGGGCGTAATCTAACCAATATACCTGCCTCATTACCACTGAGATATCATCCTGAGATTTACACATCAAAAAATTTGACTAAACATACAAAAATAAGCGGGGTAGAAGGCAGATTGTGTTAGAGGCACTCTGAGCTCTAAAGCAGCTGCAGAGAGGTACAAAGCTGCCTCTTAAACGTGGTGGAAGAGAAGACAGCGATGAGGCAAAACCCAGGCTAGATGCCTGTGATCTAATAAAATCCCACCCATCTCATCGGCAGCACTGAACTTTGTATTGGGAAGTTCCGTACCTGAGCAGTGGATTCCAATTGCAGTGAGATTTTCTCTGAGATCAAGTCACTTAAAATACCACTTTTCTGATATTTTTACTTTTTAGGGTTTCTCATGTTTTGGGTGAAATCCCTAACACAGATGACACAATAATTGCAGGCACTTACCCCACGAGGTATCTGCCTGACACAAATACGTGTTGAGTCCTTTGAGGGAAATGGGGCTGTATCCATTCTACATGCTAACACGATCAGGGACATCCAATATAATTCAAAACTGTTTACACTGTCAGTAATAACCCTGGAAGAAAGAGTTTTTGAGCTGCTTTTTATTGACACTCACCTCATTCCAGAGCTCAGAAAAAATGTGCGTAGTTGATATAGCCAGCCACAGAGATTTTTGTTTTCTCTAAATAAAGTCTGAATAAACAATAAAAGGTTAAGTGCTATTTTTTTCAAAGCCTGAAACACAGGCAAATAAATTGAGGGTAGAGAACTCAATTATATGAAGCAGAAGCTACTGGCAGTTACACTCAGCAGAGCTGAATAATTTTCAATTACTCTGGGAGAAGAGGTCAACAAAATATGTTCCCCAGTCTGTACATTCCTAAACCCCGACCTCCTAACATTACAAGTGCCCTTTGTCAGGGTAATTCAGTGGGGTTTTTTTCCCAGCAAGCACCCTTTTCCCTACTTTGATCTATCAAGTCAAGTTCTTTCCTTAGGGCACCTACATTAAACTTATCATAAATATGTGCCTGCAAGAGAGAACGCATTTGAACCCCCACTTTCCGAAAGCCAAACTTCACCGCCATCGCAGCCGAGCACTCTGCCAGAGAGACGCTACAACGTGACGGGTGCTGCTCTAAGTACCTCTCTGACCCAATGTGCTGAGGGTGCTAACCCAGCAAAACGAGGAGATGGGCCCCGTCCCAGGATCACCTGTCCCAGTGTCTGAGCTTCCCAGCTGTGCCGGCACATCCCAGCTAAGGCAGCGGGTTTTCCCCAGTAGGGACTGCAGAGGCTCAGCAGGGCTGGCCAGCTGTCCCAGAACAGAAGAAAAATCTCTGGAACATGGTATGGCTATGCCTCCTACCAGACAGCATCAAGGAGTTTTGAGCACTGCATACCGATTTTGTCATATCTTCCTGGCTTTGATACGTCATCTCTGCTACCATCATTTTACTACACTTCTAGCTTCAGAGTTTCTTGCTGCCATTTTTCCATGGCTTTTCTCTCAGCAGGTTGGGGTTTTTTTTATGTGATTTTTTCTTTCCAAGAGGCAACAGGAATGGAGTTACATTTTATGTCACAAAGCATCTCCATCACCACATAAGGAGAAAGGAAACTTCTGCTTTGGTGTGTATCACACACGCACATATATATAACAAACAACATATGCAGGCAAGATGGTAAAATTTCTAGCATATGGAATGAACAAGGAAATTTTCTATGTACTTCTGTTTTCACATACAGCAGCACCTAAATGTGACAATTATAGTATCAGGAAAGACGCTCAAATGTTTACTTCTCCATTAGGACTTTACACTGCTATCTGGTCTAAATGGTGCAGTGAATCCCAACAGAAGGAGCTTTTATGGTGATAGTGTCATTTTTACAGCAAATATAAGCTGATGATTTTCAGTGGAAGGAAAAAGCTACTAAAAATTGACTAACCTACTTTTTAGTCAGAAAAGAAACATTTTATTTAAAACCTTTGTGTGAGAGAGGCAGTCCATTTATCCTCAAATACCTGCCCATAAAGTTGCTAGTGCATGTGGAGAGAAGGTAAAAGAAGACAAATAAACCCATTTCCTTATTTCCCACACAACATGCAAAAACTGTCCACTATGTATAAAAGAGGTTTTGAACTGGCTAGGAATGAAATGGATTCTGGACAGAAAAGCTCCCTCACTCTTAGAGTCAGTCTTTGCTTGGAGGTCTGCAATTCTTGTTAGCCTCCCGGTGCGGGAATTTTCTCTTTCTAAGCCTGGCTTATATTTCATAGAACCATAGAACAGCCTAGCGTGGAAGGGACCTCGAAAGATCATCTGGTCCAACCTTTCATGGGAAAGGGAGCCTAGATGAGATTATCTAGCACCCTGTCCAATCCCATCTTGAAAACCTCCAGTGATGGGGACTCTACCACGTCCCTGGGGAGGTTGTTTCAGTGCATGATTGTTCTCACTGTAAAAAAATTTTGTGATCTTGGAGCTGTTACAGGCGCAGAGAGATGGTTTGCTTTCCTTATTCTCCTACCTTTTGGGGGATTGCGGGCAAATTGCTTTGCCTCAGCAAGCCATTGCTTGCTCCTTTACAAACTGGGTATAAATTATACCACCTGACAAGGAAGGTTTAATAAAATAATGCTGCCAACTAGCATCTTCTACTGGAGGATTTCAGAGACCTTTCCTGGAAATCTTCCTGTGAGGGATACAACCATACTTTTGCTTTATTAGTCACGGACCTTTGCGGACTTTCGGTTTTCTCCTCAGCAAATGCAAACCTTATTCTGTCATCTCTCCACTGTGTTAAAATAGAAACAAATCTATATATCACTGATGAGAATCAGTAGGAGTTTCAGGATGATGGACCCCATTTGGAGTCCATCATTTGTGTAAGGAAAAGGGAAAAAACAAGATAAATGTATAGGTTTAAAAAGCCTTGCAAGCTTTGTAGACGTAGTGTGTACCACATCAGCAGCTCAGTACACCCTTGTATCTTAAGAAAACTTAAATGTCAAAGACTGCTGAGCTGCTCTCACTGCCTCGTTTTTATAATGTGGAAGAAAACAGTCACAGACATAAGAAAAAGTGATAAAGAAATCGCTATTATCTTATCCCAGTCTCTCAGTCGCTTCCTAATTCCAATTTGGTATTCCCCTCCACTGCCCACCCTCCCAACGCACTCCGCTGTAAGGTTGCCCTGATGTTGCTGTCTCTGTCTCTGCTACCTAGCAAAACAATCATGGTTTCAAGGTGGGAGACCGACAGATTTCATAAAGAGAGTCTCAAATAACTAATCCCCAGCAGGGTATTCTTCAGTGTAAATACTTTAAGTAGGTACTGCATTGCTGCAATATTCAGGAACTAAAAGCAAGCAAAGAAAGTAGCCTGTTCTTAAAAAGCCTCTTTTTGGCCACTCTTGCCTCCACTCTGGCTCTGCTCTTAGCACCCCTGTGCAACAGAGGAAGCTCCGGGGTGAGCCTCAGCCCCCTTCCACTCAGAGGAAAGGAGAAACCAAAGGCGTTGCAACTAAATTATTCTTTGCTTCAGTTTTCTGCTGTACCTAGCTGTGCTTAGGCCCCTGCAGTTTTGCATTCTCAGAAGCATGCTCAGAGCCTAACGTGGAAGGCACATCCTCAGTACTATTTCTGAAAGGAAGGGAAATGGTGGGGATTGTGTCTTTCGGGTTTGCAGCACTCAGCACTCCGTACAACATTGAAAAGTGACCAATAACTTCACAGGTGACTTTAAACATGTGGCTCCCCCATCTGCCAAATCTCTCCTGGCCATCTGGTGTGACTACATCCTATGCATGATCACTTGAGTGGAATTTCATCTTTTTTACTCCTTGCTCCTCACCAAAATGTTTAAATTCCTTTTCTGGCATGTCCAAGAAATTGATACATCTTATCACATGAAAAAAAGACTGCCAGACTTCACTCCGTGCCCCCTCATAGCTGACTGACACATTGGCACCACCTCCTATTAAGTCACAAGAGGTCACCTTCTGCTTTTATCGGCCAGCAGCTCCAACCTCTGCCATCTACCTGATGGCATTTCACGATTTTTAATACTGTCCTTCACACTTTGAAGGACCCCTGATAATCACCCACACAGTGATCTCATCATTCTCCTTCAAATCCCTTCTTCCCGCTCTTCTGCAAAACACTGCCAAATTTGGGGTGGCTGTTGTGCTACAACCTACTGCATGACCAACATCATCAGAGCCCTACAGGTGTTCTCTGTTCTGGCTGTTGTCTTGCAAAACACTGTAAGCATTTTGGCATAGGAGACCCCCTTATTTCTCAGTGCGTTCTGCACAAAGGTATCCAATCCATGGCTAGGCTCCAAATACCATGCTAATAAAAAGCAAAAGAAGATGATTTCCCAAGCTCTGTATGTATCATTCAACAAAAAAAAAAATTCAGGTCAAATTTAAGCAATAAACTTCAGCTCAAATTTAAGCAATTTCCTTTTATTTACTTGCATTTTATTGGCAAAGAACAACTCTTAGCAGGCAAACCTCAAAATATACCTCCAGTAACAATTGTTTTGCCTCAGGTATTTACACAGCATTCTAACTACAGCATCTATATAGCATTTCTTTTTCCCCACACATACAAATACACACTCATATTTAATACATTAGCATTTCCACTATACGTTTTTACAGTGTATCCAGTTAAGCAAATTGCTCAATTAGCTGAATAGGGTTTTTTCTTTTCATTGTGAAAAGACAGAGTCTTGCAGAATGGAATGGCATTCTCGGTAAGAGGTCAGTTGGGTGTGATTTTTGGAATAAAGGAGAGAGGATGAGTGGGTTGTAAAAGATTAATTATTCACATTTTATTACCTTAAAAAGTCAAACAGAGAGCGCAAACCAACACACGTACTGGTTCATGCTGGTAAGTAACAGTAGCATGTTGTAGAAAAAGTCCACCATACTTACTGGAATTTTCCTGTTGTAATGTGTACCTCATGGACATAGAAAAGATTGTGAGACTGTCAAATACCGAGTGTCAGGGAATGGTATCTCCACTCGTTGGTAAAATAAGCCAGTTAATTTGGCAGGTAAGTATTAAGTAATCATATTGTCAGAACAAGGCAAGTGGCTAAGAAAGGAAGACAAAGAAGAAAAGAACAAATATAAAGACGAGGAAATAGGAAGGAGCCAAACAGGAGAGGGGGAAGGGAGAGAATGCAGGAGCTTGATGGCCAAGCGATGAGAGAGTAAAAGATTATAATCCATCTGTTCCGGATGGTACCGGGTCGCCTTGTCCTCATGGCTCACGTTGGACTCCATTTCTGACTTCCTGCTGCCTGAGAGAATCTGGGCATCATCCCACCTGGGTTTTGTTACATACGGCTGAGAAAAACTTAAGCAGGTTAGATATTTTCTCATCCATGTTTTTAAAGATTTTTTTCAAAAAACTTCACTGTTTTCGTGCTTTCTGTGGATTTTTCTCATTTTTTGCTTACTCAAATCTTAGCAACTATTAATTTTTTTAAGTAAATATTGTTTCATCTTGATTTGGGTTTTCCCTTATTTGGTTTCAACAGAGCAAAATTTCAGATGAGCTGAATGAGTTTTTTTAATTTCATTACATTTTCCTGGGGTAAAAATGGCTATGATATTTGCCTAGGCAAAGTGTTACATCACGTACTCTATTTATGTTTCAGCATTGCAGTGACTTTTAAAAGCTCACAGCAGGAAATGAAGAAAAGCCTGAACTCATAATTATTAAATAATAATAAAAAAATGTACTCTGCTAAGGTTGCATTTATTCAAAATGGTACAATTAATATATCCCCATGTTTCCATTAATATACGTTCCGGTGGAGAAATTGATAGGAAATGTGGTCATGGCATGAACTTTACAGCAGATTTGTATAGTCTCTGCTGAGCAGAGTTTAATTGAGCAAAGCAGCTTGGATAAGGAGTACTGTACAGGAATGAGATTATCCATCATGCACCACCTAAATGGTCAATATCTAAGTCCTCCTTGTATTGACAGAGTTGGGAGGATGCTGCTTAGCATGATCAGGCATCACAGGCAATAGGGAATTTAAATGTTCCCCCTTCCCATGGGGGCAAACCATTCCTCTCTTAAGCTTCCTTCAGCCTTTATCCTTAGGTCTGCTCCTTGCTGCTGAGATGAAAATACCTGCAGCTCCTCTAGCCAGCCCAGGGGAAGGTCGTGTAAGACCTCTCCCCACCTGACTTCCCTCCAGCTCCTCCCTGCAGCTCCTGGCGCTGCCAGCTTCTGCCTGTCTCAGGCATCTCTGCTGCGCCTGCTGCCTGGGGCTTTGCGCCCTGCTCACCCACACTGAATGCTGAAACAGCTCCTACTCTCCTGCCCGGACCCAGCAGTCTAACTGCAGCCCAGATTTCACTTGTCGCTCTGACCTCTGCTGGTGTTAAGCCTTTACACAAGCAAAACCTTCATTCACAGAACATCAGCGCGGAGCCTCAGCCCCATTCAAGACATCGGTGGCAACATGACCTTTCTTGGATTCTCATTACAACCGTGAATTTGCAATATCTGTTGCCATCCGTCTTCACTCATGGACCATAAGTTTTTAGTCCTCACCTTTATGGTTCTTCAGCACGTAGCTCATCCCTCTGTGTAGCACCCGGTCTCTTATCTCACAATTAATTGCTACCTTCAGTCTGCCAGCAGTGCCACCTGACCACCCTGTCATCTCCAAAGCAAGTCCAAGTTTTACTCCTTGCACATGAAGAGCTTTTTCATCAGCTTCTGCAAAGTGACTGCTTTATTTCTCTCCACACTGCCTACAAAAGATACCTTTGCCAGAAGGGCCTGCAAAACACGGCCCTTGGACAAGGGCTCAGCACACCGCAAGCTATGACTGCTGACATCCAACTCCTGTTTCTGTGATCATGTATCTGTTTCGGATAATCCTGTTCTGATACTTTGACAAATTCCTAGGCAGTCAGTTGTCATGCTCTGAAGTCTTAATCCTTGGTGGACTCCTGGAGATGCTACTGTAAAAGACATAGTAAACATCTAGAACACAACTCCGTCGTCTGATCTATTCTCTATCATTTGTCTTTCTCTACCGAAGACCATGGTGCAGGGAATGTCCCTAGATGAGCTGATGCATGGGTCTCAAAAAGCACCAGAGCTGAAGGAATAAGTGCTCAGACTCTCACATAATTGTGGGAAGCTTTAATTTTTATTTTTTTTTTTTAATTTAAAGAGCATACCCAACACTCTGAATAACTGGCAAGAAGCAAGATTTAAAAGGAGAAAAAAGATTTTGTTAAGCTTTTTACTTTAAATTGTGTTTATGCATGGAGACCAAATTCAAACGGTGTTTATTTCTTGAAAGCACAGAGGAAAAAACTGTGTTGCTGCTGTTGCAGACAAAGGATGAGATGTGCAGAGCTTCTACAGCACCTGGCAGAAAAAGTGTTGCTGTGATTCTTTACATGCTAGCATATGTCCTAACACAGCAAATCCAGTGGCTCTTCTGCCCCTCAAACAGGAGACGCAGCAGAAAATGCCCCAATCCCCCTCCCAGAGCTAAGAGCCTATTGCTAAACCTTCATCAAAGTCATGCCTGAAGACAAAATATTCAGGAGATAATGAGCACGGTCCTGCTGCAGTAGGAAAACATCCATTCTGGCTATTCAAGTACCGCATTGAAGTGCAAGAGGAAAAGCAATTCTAATCATAATTTTATCTCTGTTATCATGAATATAACTAAAGGTTTCTTCTTTAAAGTTACAAAAACCAGCTAACAATATTTTTATTTCACAAGGCTTCATTGATAGACTCTCTTGTCTGCAGCAATTCAGAACTCCGGCTACTGAAGCTCATCGCTTTTCTATTTGCCTCCTTCAGTGCCGAGGAGATATTTATAACTGTTGCAGTCAGTCTTGAAATAAGTATACAGCACAAGGGTGCTGCACGTTACCAGTCAAGCAGAAGAAGACAAAGACAAATAAAACGCAATGAAAAGACATGATATAGATATAGGGAAGATTGTGACTACCAAAGAGCTAATGGTTTTGTGATGGTAAGAACTGAGCTTAGAAGAATACCAGGTGTTAGTAATGGTTTTGTTGAAAAATCTCTTCAGACCATTAAAGTATTAAGCTGTTTTTCCCTACCTCTTCTTTTCTTTCCTAGTTGGTTTTTTTTTAATACTCTTTCTTTATATCTCTCCTACTGGATTGAATAGCATTGAGCTGCCTTCACCACACAAATCACGGATCACTAGATTTTTGTTTCATTCTAGACATAATTTGAGACAATTGAATTTGAATAGCAATTTTGTATTCACATCTTTTATTTATTAAGGGTCTTCGAAATACAGGGAAAAGGGAAAATACAAAACCCAGTATATACAGGAAACGTCAAAGTGGAGAAAAAGCAGGCACAAAAAAAAGAAATATTTTTCTCTTTGTTTTTTCTTCTAAAAGATGAAAAGCTGGTGAGCCAGATTCCCTCCCTTGCAGGGATATGCTCAGTGCGAGAGGCTGAAAGGATTACAGCAGGATGCCACTCACATAGCTCTCACCGTCTGTCCTGAGCAGCTCTGGTTTAAATTACAGCTACCTCAGGGTCCCTGTATCCCTAACCAGCGTGCAGGGTGCCCAGCTGAGAGGCACTGGGGGACGCCGGTGTCTCTCCCGCATGGCTTGCATCCCGAGGAGGGGATGCTGGTGCAGACCAGCCACCTCCGCCCTGTGCCCGCAACCCCTTCTCCCCGCTTTGCATCCTTCCAGCCAAAAGCTCAGGTGCCGGGATACAGGTGTAGATAATGATACAGCATCTCTGCTATCTCAAAAGCGCAGAGGGAGAAGAGTGCGGGACGGGGCCTGAGCTGCTCCAAAGCCACAAGTTTTAATGCTGGGCTATGTGAGCTTTTCCACAGGTGATAGGACTGGGAGCCGCCTCAGGCCCCAGGGAAGGAAACACACGCTTACATTTCTCGTGACTTTGCCCAAAGTTTTTATTTCATCATTTCAAGCTGTTTAAAAGGTGGTTGTGCTGGATAAGTAACCAGGGCCCGCGATCCGTCAGAACAGCAGACACATCTTCAAAAGTTAGACTATGCTGTGCCACCAGAATCTGCTGGGAAAAGGTAGTGCATTTCATAACTGCTTTCTATTATTAGCCCATCATTATAGTCCTGGATTAAAAAATCACTTCAAATGAAGGAAAGGGAAAATGTGTTCTTCTTTCTCTATGGCTAGATTCTCCTCCTTGCTTCCCTTTGCCAAAAATATTTTTAAATTTAAATGTGAAAACAAGTTATGGGTATGGCCTCTATGTTTGAAGAAATAGAAGGCAGTTTTTCTTGAAGTTTTAGGGCGATTCTCACTTTGAAAATATATTTTAGTAGTGTTAGATTATATAATGACAGCTATGCATCCTGCATGCATGACTTGCTTGACTTGCTTTCCTCATCTTCTTGGTAGCTGGGGTCAAGGGCTGCAGAAGAGGTTCCTAAATTACATTTCCCTTTCCCATATTTCAGTATACAAGTAAATGCCCAATTTCTACAAATTCTGAGCAATTTTTGGAGTTGCAGCCCCCTGGGGCTGTGCCTTCCTTCAATTTGAAAATCAAGATCTAGGAGTCAAAAAGAAAGCAGGCACTGAAGGTTCGTTCAGTGAGGGATTTATGCCTGAATCACTAACCTGCTCAGTAGGCTTGCCAGCTTTCTCCAGTAATAATGCTTCATATTAGTTATTTGAGCTCGAATCCAGCATTTGCAGAAGAAAAACATTCTGCAGTTTAGCGTTCTGGAAAGAGCTGGTTGTTGTGTTGTCAATAAAGAGAAGGATTACAGAGTAGGCGATTTTGTTACACACACGTATGGCCCATGAAATACATCCCTCTATGAATCTTTAAATATTATCAGCCTACAGTAATTGTTACTTACACTCCACCCACTTCATCCTTCTTTCCTTCCTTTCCTCTGAAGAATAATTTGACAGTTGTTTTCTTTGAAAAACTTGAACTACAAAATGATTTCTACATCTAACAAGGACACAAACATGCTAACGTAAGTACAGTTAAAAAAATGTGGACAAATTTGAAACCCTCATCCATATGAAAGCAAAAATCAGAGTGTTTTCTATAACTGAGATGTCCTGGAGAAACCTGAGGCCGTGGTGGAAGGGAGAAGGGCACAGGGAATCAAACCCTCACCCCCAACGCAGACCCAGGACTATCCCCCTAGCATTGTAAAATGGAATTTATAGCTAAAATCAGGAAAATAGACCCAGGCATTAAGATCACAGGTGCTACTTCACTGACAGCCTATTATAAAGCTCCAACTGTGTCCAAAGTTATAAAGCAATTTCATAGTTATATTTATCAGGATGAATAATTTGCAAATCCACATCTCTGTTTGCTTCTTTTTTTTTTTTGATGTGTCATTATTAAAAGATTCCTACTGCACCTAGCAAGGCTTCCCCAGATGTTCATCCAGTGCATCAGTGAATGGCAAATGTAGATCCAAGACACAGGGAAGAAGCACTGAAGCCCTGCAGCGGTGGGAAGGAGGCTCCTGCCACCCAGTAAGAGGGGAACAAGGCAGAGCACTTATGTGCTGTCCTTATCCACACGACTCCCAAAGGTCAGCAGAGGCCAAAGAGATCCCAGCAAGTGGAGGTTATAAAAAACACCCGCACAGAATGAGTTACAGAGGCCAAGAAAACAGGCCATTTTCAGCAGACATATTCTGAAAGATGAGATGGGAAGAAGAAGGATGCTTGGAAAGGGTGGAAAACCAGCCATCCAGCCACACCTAGACTCCAGCCGTCGTGGGATGCAGTCGTTAACAGAGTCTGAGAAACTGGAGAAGACACAAAGTCTCAACCTTGTGGTATCAGTGTGTTAAGAGCAAAATTAGGCTGTTCCCGGGTACCTTCAAGGAAATTAGTCCAGGGCTATTAAAATGGTGTAATCAAAATCAGAGACCACATCATGCACCGTGGGCAAGAAAGAAACCCGAATGTACTGATTGACATCCAAACAGATAGGGGTGTTTTACCTACAGCTCACATGTGCAGGAAAAAGTAAAATAAAAGGCTTTTATTTGTTTATGGAAAGCAGTCTTTGCTGAAAACAACTAGAAGCTCCTTAATTATGACCAAACAGGCCTGGCTTACTCAAACCTCATCCTGAGAATCCATTTTCTTCTAAATCACAAGTGAATCATTTTCAAATGAAGTGCAAATTCAAAGAGCTGAAGAGATGAAGGACCATGCTTAAGAGCATCTGCCCAAAGGCACAGTGGAGCAAATTCCAGAGAGAGGGACAGGCATGTCCAAAAGGAGAGGGGCATCATTTCTCTCAATCCTACCAAAAAAAACCAAAACAAAAACCCCTTAGACAACTTGCATGGCATGTGAACAGGATAAACAATTGAGGATGAAACTCGGAATCGTGAAGGCAGGGTATTAGCAGGGCATAACCAGGACATTCCCAGCCTCTTTTATCAGCTCCCCTGGGGGCTGATGGGGGTCTGTTTAAAGGCACTATAATGGTGCTTTAAAAGATCTTACAAAAAATATATGTACAGCAGCCAAGACCCAGCAGGGGAGAGAAAATTGTCATGGGAATCAGAGCCTTAAGGGGGCTCTGAAAAGGTTGCTGCAACGCATGAAGCCACTGAGGTGGCTGAAACTAGGTCTGAAAGCGAGGTCTCACCTGCAAGAATATTGTGGAAAATGGGAGATTGCTTTACAAAACTATTTTATTTCTAGTTTGTCTTTCCCATTCGTTTTATGTTCCTCTATTTCTTTAAGTTACTTACTGTACTTGAATATTATAATAGAATCTGGAGTTTAAAGTTCTTTTGCTCCTCTTTGGAGAATTCACCATAAGGTGAAGGTGCAGCCAGATCCACCTCAATGCCCTGGGCCACTCAGGGTCCCACCACAAGTCCGTACTTCAAACAGGCAGTAGAACCAAGCCCTGCTCCATATTTAGGCCTATTAAATTATGACACTGAAGAAATACTGACATTATATTTAACGAAAAGGCTGAAAACAGGAATGCTTCTTGTGTTAGGACCTGGTGTCAGAAGAACAAGGAATGATGTGTGGAAGGCAGAACTAAAATGAATCAAGGAAAGTCAAGATGATTCTGCAAATCTCACTAGTCCAGGATAGGTAGCCTGGGGACATCTATGGTGACAACCACTGCGAGGTGGTGGGGACAACCACTGCGAGGTGGCGGTGACCGAAGACACCCTTGCTCTTCCGAAGTTGTCATCACCTGAAGATGCCTGCTGAAGAAGAGTAGGCATTTAAGCCTGGCTGGGAACAAAAGACATGAGAGGCTCAACGACTCCTCTCTCTCAATTAATCAAGATGTCCATGTTACCTAACTCGGAAGCATGCAAAGCAGAGACACTAAATGAAGCAAGTCTCTGCCATCACCTTTTCTCAGAAGATAGGATTCATCTCACCAAATTGTAAGCACTTAAAAGCCAGACGTTGCCTCAGCTCCCCCAGTAACTGGCAGCACAGACGGCAGCATTCAGAGGTGATTCATCCCACCCATCTCACGTACCACCCTGGGCTGGGGCGACTCACCCCGGAGAGCCTCTCGTGCACGTCATCAGAAAAAAGGCCTGGGTGGCTCACCTGGCCTCAACACCGATGTCCTGGGAGGCTAAACTTAGGAGAGAGAAATCTCACCCGCAGAAGCTCCCCACAACCTGCCAGCTCAGGGTACCTCTGTTCTCGCCCCACTCTGCTCCGCAGTGGTCGGCAGCGGCAGGTCCTGCCCAGCCCCAGCTCTGCCCTCTGCCTGCGGGCTCGGCTGGAGGAAAGTGACATAGAGGGTCTTCCTGCTCCCTCCTCTGAGATGAAGAAGAACGAAGAGCTTCGAAGGTTAAAGTAAAAAGAGAAAAGCCACAAGAAGGCAGACAGGTCTCAGGTGGAGCAACTCGGGAGCTGGAGGGAAGATGATGGCAAACAGGAATAAAAAATGGGGCAGCAGAACTAATTTGTAGGTGCTGGGGAGGAGTGAATGAATTGCTCACCAAAGGCAAGGGTAGAGGCTCTGCCTCGCAAAGAGGTGCTCCAAGCACTCTGTGGAGGAAAAGCCATATCCCACCACGACTGCTCCACTCTGGGTGCTAACGCATGAATACATTTGGGCCCAGATTCTTTCCTGAGCTAACTCCGCAGTGATACCAGAAATTATGCAAGTTAAGATGCATGTCTCTTATGAAAATGATGCAATAATCAGTGTCTACAGTTCGATTATGAGATAATTAATTTTAATTGCATATTACATTCTCATTGAATTAAAAGATTTGAAGAGTTTGACTATTTTTATATTCCCCTTGCAATACATTTTGTAGTCTGTGCTATTTAGAGACAGAAAATTGCAACTATTTTAAAAACACGACAATAACTTTCACCTCCCTGAGGGAAATCCTGAATTATTACCTTTGATGGCATCAGGGTTTCATCCTTATTCTGTTAGAGAAAATCATTCAAGACTCCTTCTTAGCTTTGCTTTCCACCTTTTGAGTGCATTGAGTTCCCAACACTGAAGTGAAAAACACTATTTATTTGCTGGAAGAGAGGAAATTATGTCTTTTTTAGATTTTTTTTCTTCACCAGAAAAATTTTGAAATAAAAACTTTCTTTCTGTCACATCTTCTTGGCGCCACCCATTCAGCAGAAGCGTTGGCTGGGCCCTTGGTCACCTCCCTCCCAGGGGAATGGGCTGCCATCCTGCCCAGCGCAGCGAGGAGCAGCCCAGCTGCGCGTCCCCAAAACGAATCCGCACACAGGGGCAGCACCTTGCTGCGGCTGCGGCGGCTCCATTCCTGCCTTCAGCATCCTTTTGCCAGCTGCAAGGGAGGGTGACTGAGGTCGGACATTGCCCCATGCGGCAGAGACGTGTTTTGCCTGTTCTGATTTTCCATTTTTTAGCTCCCACCAGCAGCAGAGCATTGAGCAAAATGTCCCTGCTATAGCCCTCGACAATTCATCGTAATAAGTCACCGGCTGAATTGCACCTTGTGGTCCCACTGTGAGGGAACAAATCACCAACTTCTCCAATTGTTCAAATATCTTCTCAAAGAGTTGCTGAATAAGTCATGCCAGTCATCGGCAGTTTGTCACTTCCCATCCAGCGGTTTGCAGCAGATATTCAAGACCCAGCCTTTGAAGCTGGCTGGGTTTTGGCTGGCTGTGGAGGCTATAGGGTAAGTTCCTAGGGGTTTGGACAGCTAGGCAGGAGCCTCTGCTTTTGCAAGGGACAAAGTAAGAGCTTTCTGAACTGGCCTTCAGCAGTGAAAAGCTGGCATTTTCTCTGCCATGAGCAGCTCCAAAGCAGGAGGGAGAGCAGAGACGCTACACTAGACCCTCGCCATCCCTTTTCAGGATGCAATACATACTGCCTCTCCCAGTCTGACCCCAGCGTGCCTGCCTTTCCCAGTTGGATCTGAACACCCATGCTCCCACACCACCCGTCTCCAAGCATTCAGGAGGCCAGCCCTCGCTTAGCCAGGCACCACTGCTGCCTGCGGGGGTATGGTGGCGGGGCACCTCCCCAGAGGCAAGAGGGGACAGACCCTGTGAGCCCCGAACGTCCAGCCAAAGAGGCTCCGTGATTGCCTGACATGAAATGCAAGATAGCGGGGATGGAGGAAGGAAAGAATACAAACGGGGTTTGCAAGCACATCCCCAGTTTCACGCTTAAATACATAACTTTGTCCATGCAGAAGTTTTCTTCTGGCATTAATGTCCCCCTGTGCCCACCCTTTTGTGCCAAAGAGGCGAGCAAAGCTGCGGAAATCTCACCAAACGCCAAAATTTATGCTTTATCTTTCCTCAGATCGCAGTTTTTTAGACTCAAAGAATAAAAGGTGACAAGTTTTATACATATTTCTAGTGTATTCCTACCTTATACCCCTTATGTCTCAACCTTTTCTTTCCTAGTCTTTCTTGCTCTTGCATGTTTTATTCTGACTGGAAGCCTGAAAGTGTGAAGGTATTGATTAGAGATCTCTTTCTGACACACCGCGAAATACGCCATCTCCCGTCTCCACACTGGTGACTGACTTACGTGGCAGGTTTCTTCTCTATGTGTAAAACACATCAAAATTGTATTACATGCTGCTGTTGGTTTTAATAGAAATATTATTCAACTCACCCAAGTTTTCTTCAGGAGATTTTTTTCATTTCACTTAATGCCTAACCTTCTCAGGTTTTGACAGGTACCCAAATCTTCCCGGAGACTGCTGTTCCTGAGCTCGCCGTGTTGTCTGTGTTAAAAGTCTTTTATCCTGAGATCAGTGGTCCCGGGGGTGAGAGCAAGCGATTAAGTTCTGCAACATACCTTGCAAGTAGGGACCAATCATTTATTACTTAGCTGTGTCTGGTGCCTCTACACTGAGGCTTAGCCAGTTCGATAAGTAGTGGAACAAAGGCTACTCTGGCATGAAGGCTGTTTATGCTTCACAGGGGATTTTTTTTTTTTTTTTTTGATCATTTTTCCTTAAACCATTGGAGGGCCTTGGAAGTCTGTTACTGCAATTCCGCTGCCGGTCCACCTTCGCAGAGCCGTCCTAAAGCCGCAAGTCTACATATCATCACACAGAACAGCCCGGCGTGAAACCAGGTTCTTAAACAATAGCAAGGGGCTTTTTATGCAATACAAAAATATATTAAAAATACATAATGTAACTTGTCTTAATATACTTTTCTGAGTCTAAAAATATGCCAGACCAAAAGAAACATATTTACATAAAAAGCAGACAAGGTCAAATAACAAAGAAAGCCCTTAATTAGTTGTAATCAACTTTAATTTGCATACCGTATATAATTCCTAAATGATTGTTAATAATAACTTTATATAATGGACTTCCAATTTTCATGAAAATGGCACATTTTGATAAGCAGACACAAAACCCTAGTACTAATAAGGTTTAATTTGCATACATTAGACTGATTATCCAAACAAAAGGATTACAGTATTACTTCTCCATACCTTTATGTCCTTATTATGCACATTTATTAACTTCACAAAAGCTAGCTGTTAGTGACAAACAATAGCCGTGGCTGGAAGAGAAATCTGCAGTGTGAATAAAGTGCATTTTAATGCTAAGGAGCAAAGTTTATACTGCATAAATGTTTTGTTTAACTCTTTCTTTTGCAAAAGGCATTATGCTCTACAAGGCAGGCACTACTAGATGAATAAATCACTTCTTCATTATGTAATTTTTTTTTAAAGAATAGATCTTCTGTAAAAACTATAACCTGCTCGTGCTCCCAGTTTCCTGATGTGAAGTTAAAAAACATGGATGGTGCTTGAATATATCAGGAAAAGTGTTTACAATCACAGGATTAAGCTGTTAACTCATGTGATTCCAGGGCACAGTGTTAATAAATATACTGCCACAAGCTTCGTTTTCACAGCATAAATAATAATACAGGTGGCAATAGCTGTTCCTAAGGGTATTACATATACCCCGCAATTAAAGTGTGAGCAAGGGGGAGGGAAAAAAAAAATCATTAGTAGATCTGGTATCTGAAACAAATGATGCTCACAAGGGGCTGAGAAGAAAGCCAATAGATGTGAAGCTTAAATTGAATGCCACCCTGGAGCTCCCTCTGCGCTGTGACACGGGGCTGTGCTGATATGCAGCAGTGACAGTGATGTGAGAAGAGGATGTCGTCTGCCGCATTTTGCGCCCTTCTGGTGAGACGCGCCGCCTTCGCACAGAAACGCTGCTTTTGGAGATACGTCGTCAGCCCACGTGTTTTGATACTCCGTGGACCAGCTGGCTCTTCAGGGAGGGTTGCTACGGTTGTCGTGAACCTTGAGTGACTTCTCAGGGGTAAATTGTTTCTTGCACAATTTTTGACTAAGGTCTCCGTGTCTACATGTAACCAGTTTGCTTGACACATCAGAGCAACCCAGATCAGGTTTTAATGTTAGACAGAGGCCATCCAGCCGATCCCTTGGATATACAGTGAGCATCTGGCAAGGTTACCAAGTACTGACAACAGACCCTTTTTTCAGCATCATTTCCATCCAACCACTTCGCAAAGGGCTGTAGGAACCGCTGTGATTTTTTTCAGCTGTGCAGCTCAAGGCCACTGACTTCTGGCTCAGTCCTGGTCAGTGCCACAGGGACAAAGCCCGGCGTCCTTCCCCCAGCAGGAGCCCAAGGATTTCGTCGGGAAGCTGTGAATGAATAAGGGCCTCATGATGCAGCTGAGGGTCTCTACCTGTGAAACTGCCACTGGTGTAGTGTTGCACAACGACCACAACCCCAGGTGGGGGTAAATGCTTTTCAGGTGGGAGAAACGCATTTCAGAGGATATAACACACATAAGAACCTTTAAATCTACACAGAAACTTAGAGAGATCAGCCTTTTGCCATAAATATTGATGGTACTTACCATGACATTCACTGTATTTGAGCTCTGCTACAAAGATACTGATGTTTCGAAAAGTGCCCAATATGCTTTTCTTCCAAGGAGACCCCAGAATGGATGGCCTAGAGAAGACTCTGGAGCTGTGTTCCTGGACCAGCAGTTTCTAAATCAACCCCAGTTTATTCTAAAATATTCTGATTAAACATACCCAGAAGATTTAGCAATGTCCATTCTGTGTTCAAAGTGACACAGCCACCAAATCCTACTGACTTGGATTCCCAAAAGCACTGCTGAAAACAAGACTTAGTATCCTACATCATTTAGGCATTCTTAAAGGTCACGAAGCACATTGAGTTTTGCACAGATTTTAGGTTAGTCAAAAGTTTACACTGACTGCACATGGATTTTTATGGTTTTTTAATCAGAACACAAATACAAACCTAACTTGCTTTTTCCTACCAAATCATAGCCCTGTTTCCATTGAATCCTATTGGGCTTGATCTGGCCTCACTTCCCTGGCTAGTAATTCTTACACACGACTCAGTTAGGTTACCTTTGGATCCAGACTGCAGTTGTCAGCCTGTAAATAAGAACATTTTCCTAAGTTCCTACCGCTGTACTCACATTCTTCTCCTTCGTAGCGCTTTGTGGCGATTCAGTGAAGTGTGCCTGATTCTCGCTGGACGCTTGTTCCTTTTGTTTTCCTTTGCAAAAACTGGGAACAGCCTACGAAATGCCTTCTGCCTGGTTCTGCTCCCTGATCCCCAGTCCGTCTTCCTACTATGTACTGCAGAAAGAGAAAAAAAAAAGAGTATTTCACGTTACAGGCATTTGGGTTTCTGTCTGCCATACTGCAGGTCAGAATTCACCTTCCGTTTTGAAGATCCCTTTGCCCATTGAATTAGTACAGCCTTGTCCCAGATTTAAAAAAAAATTATTTGGGCCCCTTTTACGGGATAAGGAATTAGAATAAGTTTCATTTTTAGAAACCCCGAGGACATCCTGAACCAGACATTTTGATAATATTAGAACAAAAACCAGAAGCCAAACTATCCCGTCTAGCTCTTGTTCAACAGGAAGAAAACTGACAGTTTCCTGAGCATCGCTATACAAAATGGATGACAGCACACTGCTGAAGAAAACGAACAGGCTTCTCGAGTAGCCCCCAGCTCACCTGAAAGCCCAGCCAAAGTCTTCACCTATTTGTGCTGCGATTGCCTGGGTTGCAACACAAAAACCATCGTTGAAATGTGCTTTCATTCATGAGAAAACCCCACTGGCTCGAGGAATGAGAGGGTATGAGTAAGGGTTACAACACAGGAACAATAATATAGTTAAATCCAACGTCTTTAGTTTAAAGTTAGTTTTTCTGTGGTTCCATAATATTATTTTTAGTTTTCAAGAATGGAAACAATAGCTGAGCTCTGTAAATGCCAAGTCTTTTTCAAGGTTTGAGAAAAAGCCAAAAGACAAGAAGGTGCATTGATTCCAAATAATAACTCATACCCTGTGATTTCAAGATTTTGCAACCCGTGCACATGATTGGAAATATCTGTCTATAGAAGTTTCTAAGAATTATGTATGAAGGGGAAATCTTAAAACACGTACTCTTATTTTTATTTTATTTTTGAATGGGAAACTTCAAATCAACAGTCCGACAAATTGCAGCTGTTGGAATTGCTGAGCCAATTTACAATAAAATTGAATTATTTTCCGTTAAGAAAGAAACCCTTTCAATTTGGAAGGAAGCGCTCTGCTCCCTACCAGCCCACTCATACTTTTCTATAACGTCACACACACCCGCGGTCCCAGCTATCATGTTCTTCAGGCACATAACTAGTGTTAGCACAGAAGTTTTTAAGAATACATCTCCATTCTTAATTATTTCAGAACATCAGATTTTCCTCATTTTTGTTTTCCCATTTCAATCTACCTTACAAGTCTAATTTATAACTGTGCCTGCTTTGGGTACCTTGGAAGAAACTCTTCCATCTATTCACTTCTACGCGCTTTGCTGCTCTCAGCTGCGTTACTGATGGATTGTTCTCGGCGCAGGTCAGGAGATCTCTGCTCTGTGCCTCGCTTAGCGGTGGTACACTTGGGAGGCAGCAAGTTCATTCACACCTCAGCACTTACACAACACAGCTTATTTCCATAAAACATCCCTCTTCCTACAGGGCACGACAGGGTACTTCGAGTCTTACATGAAAAGAGGTGCAGAATATTAAACAGATAAATATGGATGCTATATCAGAACAGATCCTTTGACGATCTGACCGGCATTCAGCCATGATTTGTAGCAGGGATGCTCCATATAAGGTGCCAACACCAAAAAAAGCGATGAGAAGCACTGACAGACAGCCTCTTGATATAAGGCCATTGAAGAATTTTCTCCATGTACCCATGAGCATCAGCCTCCTCCAGGAAAAATGCACATTCCCTTCTGTTAAATGCAGGTTTTTCCTAACCAAACCTTTTTTTTTAAATCTTGATGAGATAGCAGCGCTCCCTAAGCGACAGCCAGAGGCAATGACGTCCACAGATGTAGAAAATAATAATAATAAATATGGTGTTAAGGTTAGATTGGTTGAGGGGAATGGTCCGACAGAGCTCCACAGCCAGTTTGCTGTCTCCCTCTATTACCCTATTTCACTTCAGCCGTGCTTCTGGATTAAACAACCCTGATCTCATGGATAACGTCACCCGGGCAAGGAAACACCAGACCGGCTCCAACTCATGCCCTTCTCCAGATCATTTTGATTCCTGCTCTGTCCCTGTGTGGCTGCATTTACTGAAATAGAACATAGCACCACATGAAGGTCACACCGGAGCTAGTCAAAGAGGTTGAAAAATGTCCTTTGCTCATCGAACGCTCATTTGAATTTTTAATGGCTCTGCTTCAGCTATGTTCACACCCCCTCTGCGGTGAGTTGAGCGATCGCGTTTCAGTGGCACGAATGCTCACAGAAAACCCGTGTCGAGAGTTGCCCACGGATGAGCTGAAGCAGCCCAGCTGTTACATTCACACACACACACCTATTTGCACAACCGGTGTGTTGCTGGCGCAACAGGCGGGTAATGCAATCAATACCGGGGGGGTTATTTGACCAACTACAGCTAAACAACGGAAACCATTTGCAGTCAAGCCCTTCTGTTACTCATTTAAAGGAACCGCTGGAGCATTTTAGATTACAAATACATTTGAGAAAATGATGCTCTTGCTCATGGATATTCCACGAGCAGAACAAGAGAATACGTTTGACAAATAAATTATTTGTTATGAAGCCTTTGCTCCGTTCTAGTCAGCACATACAAAAGAAAATAACACAGAAGGTATAATGTTAAATAAGCCTATGATCACCGTTTTAATTTTTTTAGACCACTGCACCTTAATGCATTAATAATTTCACTGAGTTTCTAAGGATTACTGCAAGAAAGCTACTTGGGATCTTATCCATGGGTTTTCTAGGGTCGGAAGAACAGTATCTCCATCCATCACCCAAGCTCCTGGAAGACACAGATATAGGGCTGTAGGATGCAGAGCTCCACCCATTTACTCTTATATTTAGCCAAACAAGTTACATTAGGTGAAAATACGTCTTCCAGAAAAGGGCTGGTCTAGATTTGAAACCACATGGTGCCAGGGAATCCACCGCTTCCTTGCAGAAACGCCGCAGCAGTCAGCAGGGGCAGCAGGAGCTTGCGGAGGCATGGGGAGGCTGAGGTCCTCGGGAGGGGACACACATGGGAAGGGGACGGAGAGGAAAAATGGGAAAGTCAGGGGATTCCCAGATACATCTAAAAGCCTAGCAAAGGCCTCTGGAGGACTTCAAGGACCCAAGATGACAACGTGACAGGACAGGAAGCCGGCAAATGGGACAGAGACGGTACTGATGGCACCCCAGCCTCAGCCAGCAAACTGCCAGCCCTGACAGGATTTCATAAAGCCGAGCACTTAGGAGCAAAAAAAAAAAAGAAGAAACAATAAAGAGAGCGAGTCGTGAAGTACAAATAAGGTTAGTGACCTGGAGATGACATGCCAGCAAAGGACACACACGCCTCGCCCAGCCCCAGCTCCCAAAGCCAAACCTGAGGCACGAAGGAGAGGAAGGCGCATGGCCTCTGGGAGAGAGAGGGGGCCGCAGAGGGGCTGCACCACCTAGCTGCGTACCCAGCTCCATTTTTGGTGACAAGGCTCAAGGAATAAGTAAGTTAAATGCAGTAACTAAATCCAACAGTTATTGTTAGTGACTGGATTTCTGAGAGACATCACTGCAGACTTGCGCCAGCAGGGACTGCTTTCTGGGCTCAGGGTCATGCAAAAAAAGGGCCAACCCAAAAGTGAGCTGGGAGTGCTTCTGGAGTGTGGACCAGAGGAGAAGTTTTGAGTTACTAGAAGTGGGGAAACAGCAGAAGAGAAATAAAGGTGAGACACATTCACCTAAAGCTAACTGCTGTCCTCTGTCTGTAGTGAAAACCGTGTTAATAGGAAAATAAGCCACCAAGGAATTAAAAAAATAATGACAACTGCATAAAAAGGATTTAGAAAATACTTTTTTGAATTAAATCTATGGAACGAGGCCCAGATTCTTCCCGCACATAGGCACAGGCTAAATATTAAGTATATGAATAATTATTTTAGAGTCACCACCACTGCTGATGTCAGGCCTCTGTCCAGGTACAAGTTAATACAGAAACTGCTCCCTGAGCCAGCACCGAAACCAAAGCGAGCAGCAGAAGCTAGGGCTGCTGCACAGACAGAAAAGCTGGGGCACTACAAGCCGCTGTGTACGAGCCAAACTGAGCCTTGCCAGTCCAGGTAACTGTGAAGCGAGGATGTGGCTACACTCACGGCAGCTGACCTCCTGCCCGCTTGCTTGGGGGGGCTGCCAGGTTTCAGCACAGGTCGCAGAAGCTGACCCATGGGGCAGCCCCCCCTTCCCCGCAGGGCTCCCTCCATTCACCCCTTGGACAGGTGCTGCAGCCTCACATCCAGGGGCACAGGCTGAAAACTGGCAAAAATGGCGATGGGAGTTCAAAAAAAGCAATACTTGCAAAATGAGTCTTTCTCTTGGATGTGAATTCAAAGGTGCTTCAGTCCAACACCAAAGCAAATTTTGGTGCAGTGCCCCAGTGATCGCTGCTGGGTATAGATTATTCAATGTTTAAATTGGCAATCTGCAACAAGGGGATAATATTTATCCTACCTTAAATGAGCAGGTGGTTAAGCCATTGAACCCAGAGGTGTATTCAGATGACCAGTGACTTGGCAGAGCCCCAGGGGACACACAGAGTCGCTGGTTCTCCCCCAGCTGTCTGAAGGTGGCTGTAGGGGACGTGCAGCTGTGCCGTGATCCCTCAATACTGTCTGTTGGTCTTTAGCCAATTTTTTTTTTCAGTGATTAACAAGACCCTTGCAGAAGAAGTGAGCAAGGTTGCTTCTACAGTAGTTCTGGTGGTGCAATCAAGGGCAGTCCTCTGCCCATCTCTACGGCTCAGGGCTGAACTGTGCAACGTCAGGGCTGTGCCCGGGAGCGGTTTTGGAACAGCGTTCTCCATAAAGGTCTAAAATGTATCTTCCATATGAATTGAGATAACGATGCCATGAAGCTCGAGAGGGGAGTCATGCGCCGGTTCATCACATCTAAACGGCACCAGACATTTCTCCACCGCCTGGTACCGAGGAAGAACGGGCATCTCGCCTTCCCCAGCTCTAGCGCTTTTGTGCACAGGACCATAACCCTGAACACTGGGGGAAAAGAAAAAAAAAAAGAAAACCAATAATTGCGACTAAATCGCATTTGTAGAAGACCGAGGGTCTGTGTTTCACTCTCCTGCGCGCCCGGGTGTGTGGCGCTTCAGACTCTGCCTTCCTCTGCCGTTCTCTGCCGCTGGCCCTGCGTTGCCCGGGGCTGTGGCTGCCCCAGCACGGAGCCAGGAGCAGGCTGGGGCCAGGGCGCAGAGCGCGTCGAGGGCAGGGGAGGAAAGCACAGAAAAACCCGAGAGGACAGGTGGAGGAAACGCAGAGTTTCTGTACCTGCCTACAGCTCCTGCACAAGCCTTTTTTTTTTTTTTTCATGAAGTAAACAGTGATAAATCAAGCACTGGAGGATTTTAAGTAGTTGTTACCGTTTTCTTCTCCATTGCAAAGAGTGAAAAAAACCCAGCT
>NW_009206631.1:671-898 GCF_000690835.1 Fulmarus glacialis | reverse complement strand
CGGGGGTGGCGCCCGCAGGGAGGGGAACTCCTCTCCACCCGAGGCAGCCGCTGTTCCCTGCAAGGTTAAAACGGTCTCGCACTGAGTCTTGAACCGGTTCTGCACATTTTCAACCGCTACGGCTGAAACCGAGCTTAGCCCTATCTCCGCCCTAAGATCAAACACCTTTCCCCAAGCACGACAGCGAACTGCCATTTTGCAGCCATGTCTCCTCGCAAGGATGGTTT
>NW_009206631.1:0-227 GCF_000690835.1 Fulmarus glacialis | reverse complement strand
CTCCCTAAGATCAAACCCCTTTCCCCAAGCACGACAGCGAACTGCCATTTTGCAGCCATGTCTCCTCGCAAGGATGGTTTCTGCGGGGGGAAGCGGTTCGGACGACGGGGCGGTGTGCAACGAGAAAGGAAGAGGGGGGAAAAATAAAACCGCAAACCCCGCTGGAAACAGGGGCCCCGGGGCCGCCGGAGCGCGGGGCAGGCCCGGGAGGAGGGGGTGCGCGTCTG
>NW_009206630.1:488-896 GCF_000690835.1 Fulmarus glacialis | reverse complement strand
CTGTTCGTGCCCTGAACAAGTGAAAATGCGAACAAAAAAACTCCCCAAAAGGCTGCAGTTGCGCCATCTTACTGCACCTTTATTTGCAAAAAATACTCATCTACACAAATAACAGCAATGAAAGAATTCCTTTGGTAAGAAGCAAGTCCTGGGGAGGGCACAGAACGAGGAGGGGAGCGTTTGGGGTGCGTATTTGAGGAGTCCCCGTTTCTGGCCCACCTGCCGCAGGAGTTTGTGGCCGATTTCCAGGGCTCCGGTGTCCCTCCTCGGTGGCAAAAGCCACGCAACCGCATTGCGGGGCGGGGGGGAGCTGAGCTGCCATCGGGGCCGCAGCACGTCTGCACTCCCCATCCAAAATGGCATTTTGGTTAAAAAAAAAAGTTAAAACTGTCGATTTTCAGGTGTTTG
>NW_009206630.1:0-254 GCF_000690835.1 Fulmarus glacialis | reverse complement strand
GCTGTGCACACCTTGGCGGCCGTGCCGGCTGGAGGCAGGACTGCGGGACGTGGCAGAGGGGCCGGCCGGCCATCCATCCGTCTGATCCTTCGCTTGGGAATAAGGCCCAAATAAGCCACTGCACGGCCGGGCTTTCCCCCATCACCACCCCCACGTCCCCATATCAGTCTGGGGGGCCAACTGCACCCAGATTTGGGGCTTTTTTTTTCCCTTTTCCATATAAACAGGGGTGAAAATCCCCCGGATTTTGGCCA
>NW_009206629.1:0-4722 GCF_000690835.1 Fulmarus glacialis | reverse complement strand
GCTGGTCCTCGCGGAGAGAGAAACTTAAAAGGGCTGGGGCACTTGCTGCTCTTTACCTTTTAGGGCTTTTTTGTAGTTAAAAGATCATTTAAAAAATCATAAAATCATTTTAAAAATCCAGTATCTTCTACTCAATTTGTAGATTTTAGGTTTTGGAGGTTTTTTTGCAAAACACAGATTTAAAGTTGTTGTTAAATGCAGTTCCACAACCTAGCTTTCATTGCAGCAGTGTAGAAAACTCCTTATTTCAGTACTACTTAGCACTCAGGAACCTGCTGCCTGTTGGACACTTGTCTGCGTTTCCTTGTGTCTTTTTACACCCCGAATTAATTAATCTCACTTAAGATGTTGTAAAACTGCAGAGCTTGAGTTTGTCGTACGCTTCAGACAGTTATCGTAAATAGCCTCGTCTCTCTGTCTTGCAGCTCCACACTGACAGGAAAAGGGGCCGTGCGCCGTGGTTAAGCAGCTAAATCTCAGGCTGGAACAGCGATCTTTCAAAGTACTCCTTTGTCAGCGACCCAGGAGGTCAGATACAGATTTGATTCCTTTTGTTAATAGGCATTAACGCGACAACGTCCCATCTAGAGAGGCAGGTGAACAAGGAAGGAGGGAAGGAGCATGCCTGCTTTGAAAAACAGCGTTTTGTACGGCGAAAGCCAGTGATCAGGCAGTGACCCAAGGCAGAAGGAAACGGAAAGTGAAGCAACTCCTACAGACAAAAGATAAGGAAAGCTCTTGCTGAACACTTGTTCCATGCTGAGAACAGGCCAAACCCTGTGCTTTGAAAATAGAGGGCATATTGAAGTCAAACAGCTTAAACGTTACCCCTCCCTTTGATCCGCTTTGATTTAACACCTGGGGTTTGTTGTTACAGCGCAGTTGCATTTAAGAACAAGACATCACACCCAGTGTAACTGTTTTACCAGTAGCTTTCATCACAGTTTGAGGACAAATTCTCTTTTCATAGCAAACTACTTTTGAGGTTATTTGCAGCCAAGAAAAGTTATGGATGCACTTCTGGTGCAGAGAAGATGGGGGGATAACAGATGTTTTGCCAGAAAATTGTATGAGCCACCAATTGAAGACAGCCTGGACTTCTACTCCCCATCATTCCTGAAAAGAAGTTTCTTCGTGTATAATAATCTTATGTTGATACTAAAATAATTTAACCCAAATGATTTACTGATGAATTTAGCAAAAGCCTACTTTATCAGCAACCAAGGTACTTCAGCAGGCAAAGGGGAATACATGTTCACGCAGTCAAACAAGCAGAGAGAAGCCATATAGTTAGTACTCAATAAAATTGCCCCTGCTTGTCTTGCCCACAGGAGCACAAGGAGGCAGTAAGTACAAGTTTAAAAGCTTCCTTCACTCTGCTTCTGGGAGGCAAGTTTCAGAGGCATTTACCGTTAAAGGTAAATTTTTGTTTGTTTATAATCAGGTTTTGTAAGGTATCTCAAGAATTTGAAAGTATTATGAGAGCCACATCTCCAGCTGTATCACGCAGAGTATATTGTTTATGTGAAGGCTGACTACTACTTATTTGCAGAGCTAAGGAAGTCTTTACTAGCTAGAACTTTGCAAAAGAGCACACTGCACCAACATCAGCTAGAGTTGTCATGGCGATTACAACAGATCTTGCAGTACATCTGTGTCAGTAGCTCCACTTCTGTTCTGCTTGTTAAACACAGCATCATCCCTTCCCACCGGTGCTTGTTAGCTATGTAACAACTTTGTAAAGAATGAACAAGTTTGAACTGAACATAGCTAGCGTGGACTGCGATTTTGCCGAAAAGAACAGCCTCAATATAAGCCCCGCCACTCCAGACTTCCCATCGTAGCAGAGCAAAGGCTTGTCTAAACTTGCCACTTCTGTCACGTAAGTGCCTAGTTCCATTGGTTTCATCTTGGCAGTACGCAGGAAAAAATGAAAAGCTCTAAGTTTAATGCAGTTCTATCAAGATTAAGTTTGTGTACTGCCTTTGAAACATTTTGGAGGTTTTTTGTTGCAAATTTACTGGTTTAAGTGATGTCACATAAAAAGACAGAGTCAAAACCAAGTGTACATTTCTGACCTTTATAGTAAGTAGCATAGGATCAACAGCTCTGACTGTCTGACACCATGACTTTCACCATCCCTTCCATAACGGTCTTTTCACTTTCTTTGACTTTACATGATACTGAAATGTGCGCAATAGAACCCTTCAGTCGTTTAACTTCCGCTGCAGCTATGACTTCTTCATCAGTATACAAAGGAGCTGGAAATCGGATCTCCTGAGAAAGAAATACACAACCTTGACCGGGCATTTTAGTACCCAGAACTGCAGAAATAAGTCCATTGATCAAAACTCCATGTACAATAGTTCTCCCAAACCTAGATTTCTTTGCAAAATCTTCATTTAAATGCAAAGGATTTGTGTCACCTGTTAAATCAGAAAAAGTAACCACATCATTCTGTGTAAAAGCTTTCGTAAGTTCAGCTTTGTCTCCAACTTTTATGTGTAAACTCTGAAGGAAGGGATGTCCAAGGAGGGAGTTGATAACTGTTAGCTTTGTCAAGGCTCTTTGTCGGAAATCCCCTCCAGAAATTCCACGCCTGAAGGGCTGCAACATCTCAAGCAACTTCTGCTTCGTACAACCAAACCAACAACTGCATTCAGTCCAAGACTAGTTCTCTACTGTTGCCAGATAACGCAAGAAGAAACGGAGATGTCTAGTTTGGGGGGAAGAAAAAAAAAAAACCACAAAGCAAGAAACAAACTAAAGCATTTTAAAAAAATTTCACCATCGAGTGCACTCAAAGTTGAAAATACTTAAATTTCCCTTTTACAGAAAAGATTAAAAACTTAGAGCTATGCCCGAGCAGATTTTTGTTTAGCCGTGGCTTCAGAGACAAAGAATTCTTGGAACTCATTTTATTAAGCACCATCCTCTGGAAAAAAATAAACTCTGGAAGTGCATGTTCATGCATGCATTTTTAAACGAGGTCAGTCGACAGTGACTATTAGAAAGGGAAGAAATGGGGTAGAGGAAATAAAAGATTGGACCAAGGTCTGGGCCAAGAACAAAACTTTCCAGAAATTATTTTCTTGCAGATGTATTAATGAGATCAGGACTTCTCATTGGAGTGAAACCATAAAGTAACGAGACAGGCACTACCAGCACATTTTACAAGATTCATTGTAAGATGAGAATCGCTTAAATACAGGCCTACACACCTGCACTGAAAAGCATTTCACTCCCAAACCAAGGTGGTTTTGCATCTAGGCCATCTTTCTACGAAGAGGCAGTGTGCTCAGCTAGCCAGACAACCTTAGAGCGAGAACTGACATTTGGGGGAAGGCATCCAGCCCCTGCAGGGCTTTACCTGCAGCACTCGAAAGGCACACCTCCTGTTCTGGTAGAAGCCCAGCAATGTTAGAGCACTCCACAGCTTGACGAGGCCACTAAGTAAAAAGAAAACAAAATATATTAATAAAATTTGGTTTTCTCAGTTTTCCTGCAGCATAAACATCTTAAATAAAAACATGTAACATAACAAGTAACGAAACCTTAACTGAGTTTAACAGCAGGTAATTTCATCAATGAGTTCTAGTAGCAACACTATGCCCTGAAGGGTTGTCACAATGACGGCAGTCTCTTGTCCTTGACATACAGAGATTTGTACTGTAACCTTTTCCAGTTTGCTTTACCGGCCCTGTTCTTGTTCTCTCTGTGCATTTAAGCTCCTTCTTCCCCTAAATCACCTGCAGTTGTCTTCACCATTTCAATCTGGTAACCATTCTCATCTTTACTATAGAAAGAGATTTAAAGCCACATATTTCAACGATGCTTAGTTCCTGTCAGACAGTTCTGTTTTAAAGCAGGAATAATGTACTGATGCATGTAGGTTACCAAATCTTAGTGAATTTTTATTTATTTTCCACATGCTGTATGCAGATGTCTGCAAGTTAGGCTTAATTCTTCAAAGACCATTCTTAGCTTAAGTGTTCTGTTTTCTTACGAAAAATATTTTCATAGCAGTATCTGAAGTGTGTACCTACTGTACCTTACCTGCTAATAACTCTTAATATGGCAGACAGCGTTTTTTCCTCATATGTTAAGACATCAACAGGCAAAGCTGCTCCAACCTATGAAAAAATATATTATTTAATAAGTACCATCCTATGTTCTTATAGTGGTTTATAAGCAAGTGAATTCACTGCCAGCACGTGACATCATTAAAGGTGTTATAGTTACGCTCAAATCTCACATGAGTGTTTCAGCTGCAACACTAGATTTTATACAGTACCCTTCCTCTCGGAGTTCTTTAGATAGAAGCCACTTTTACTTCCACATTACAGCTGAAGAAACAGGGACCCAGCAGTGATGTGACTTGCTTAAAGTCTCACAGCAATACTGTAAACACAACAAGAATAGTAGTGTGGACTTCCCCATCCAAGAAGCTGCTCCGTTCCTATAGTTCTTCTTTTAAAACCTCTCTACAGTGAAAGCATCAAACAAGAATAGTAGTGTGGACTTCCCCATCCAAGAAGCTGCTCCGTTCCTATAGTTCTTCTTGCCAGATACGCTGGAGCCACTTGACTATAGACGCTAAGATGAAACGTACAACCGCAGCCTCACTAGGAGCACGGTACAACACGGGCTGGAGAGCAGGTAACGGGTTAACGGAGAGGCAAACCGAAGACACTTATCCCGCCTCCGCAGGCCCAAGGCTCC
>NW_009206628.1:9255-11622 GCF_000690835.1 Fulmarus glacialis | reverse complement strand
CCCCGCCCCGAAAAGCACGAGGACTGGAGCGGGGGCCGTGCGGGTGGACGTGGGCACGGGGCAGGATGGGTGCCCGGCCAGCAAACACGGGGCAAAGGGAAATGAGCAGCTGGGCATAAAGGGATGCCAAGGCTCTGCGAGGCAGCAAAGCCTCCAGGAGATGTATGTGGGGGAACCGGGCTCCGGGTTGTCGCAGGGGGGCCACGCCACCACGAAGGGCTGAGTTTGCCGTGCTGGTTTGGGCAGGAAGGGACCTTTTTCTTTTCCTTCCAGCCGTGTACGCCAAGGCACAGGAGCCCAGCAGGAAGGAGGGTGTAAAATACCCCAGTAGAAAGCTTGGGGTGTTCTCTGCTCTCTGCACATGCCTGTGCTTCCCCACGGCTCCCGGGGAGCTCCTCGCACCCCCCCGCTGCCTCTCCGCAGGAAGATCTGCCAGGACGGAGGCCAGGCCATGGTCCCGCTGCAGCAGGTGGGGCACTCCTCCGGTGGGGTGCTGCAGTTTTCTTCCAGCTGGATCTGGTACTTTGAAAATTGTTGGGATTGCTTTTCCTTTTCCACCAAGCCAACACGTCAACACATGCCGCCTCTTTACAAAACACCTGCCATTGCTGCAACGTCCTCCCAAACATCAGCTGTGGGATGCATCTACCAGCTTTCACCAGGGCTGGGGCTGGCTTCCATTCAGCAACGTCCCACTGCATTGCAAGCGAGCAGATGAGATTTTACTGGGCTTCCAAAGAACTGGAACGTATTGGAAACTTCAGGATTCAAGATGTTCTGCTCTTGTCGTGAACAGCTCACGCTGCTATATTGGTGAGATGATGTACCAGTCTCTTGGCATTTCTCCACGCTGTGACATCATGATGGGACATAACTCATCGAGCTGTGCCTCCACGTGCAACCTGAGCTGCACGTCCCACCCACTCCACTGGGACTCAGGACAGCTTCGTCCTTGGGGTGAGGGTATTTCTCAGCACGTGGCGCATTTTGGATGGGAATCAGAGGTCTAGTGCAGCCTCCGCTTGCCCAGAGTTGATGAGCCACCTCGTGAACGGTACGTGGAGCCACCAGGATGTGCAGAAGAAGGAGATCCAAAAGACAATCAGAACTGTGTTCATGTAATGTCTTGAGACACTTCACAGGTTTTGCTTTGTTTCTTAAAGCTCCAGGTCCTGGGCAAAGCAGGGGCCTGAAATGAAGGCTTTCATTTAAAAACATCCTCGTGGCCACAGGGAAAGAAAATTTGAGAAATAGGAGCAAAATACCCAAAACACCCTGAAAGGCAAGCGAAGAAGCCCCATCATCCTTGCTCCATCTCATGAGTTGCAAGTTAAGATTTCTTTCAAATTGTTTTTAGGTTAGCCTTGACTTCTAAACTCTTGCATTGTCATTGCGGTGTTATTAAATAAAATCATTTAACCCAAACCAGGGCCTCCCTGCTTCCTCAGGAGTGTTATTGCAGGCTGGGCCAACCATTGGATTTCCTCTTTCTGAGGTCACCTCTGCTGGAAATAGGACCCACAAGTGAGTCAGATGTTTCTCAGCAAACTTCAGGGCTGCTAAGTTTGTGAGCTTCTCAATTAATAATCCTGCAGTGCTTTTTCCTGCTTCCGGAGTAAGCACGGCGTTCGGACGCGGTCCTCAGAGCCGCCCCTGGACATCGCCCGCTGCTTGGGAGGCACAGTCACGTTACAGCCTGATGTCAGTGCTGCAATCTGGGCTGGTGTTTATTTATTCAATTGTCTTCATTAAATTCCAGTTAGTCATACAGGTGTCCTGTCCAAGAGGAAGGTCAGGGAGAGGAAAGGAAATGGAAGAGAAACAAAAGAGAGCCTGTGAGATACACAGATGCATCCTTTGCCGTGCCCAGGGATGCAAACACGCTTCTCCTGGTTACCTAGAGAACGCAGCTTGTGTGTGTGTGTGTGTGTATAAGCACGTGTGTGTGCTGTCAAGACCATGACCAGCACTGGAAAAGGACAGTAACAGGAGCCTCCTGGCCCCTTTGGGGCTGGAGCACATGGCTGACATCCTTGCACACCCAGGACATCGTCCCTCTCGCCCCTCGGCTCCTCCCGGCATCCCCCCGGCACAGGGGCTGGGGCTCGGCACCGGCTCATCCCGGCTGAGCCCTGGCACAGCGGCACACGCCGAGCGGCCGCCCGGCTTGCTGGGGTCTCTCAATAACCAAAGCCGACTGGCACAGCCCTGCCAACCCCGCGGCTCCCCGTCGTGTTGCTTAATGCTGCAAAGAGCTTCTGATGCCGCTGAAGACAAAATGCGGCCATTGTCTTGTCTTTATTAGGGACTTGAGATGAAATGTTATAGCCTTGCTGGCTGCAAGAGGATACCCCTCCTGAGACTGGC
>NW_009206628.1:6234-9146 GCF_000690835.1 Fulmarus glacialis | reverse complement strand
CGGGGCAGACAGAGGTGCTGTGGTTGGCTCTGGGGAGGGAAGGAAAAAGGAAGGAAGGAAGGAAGGAAGGAAGGAAGGAAGGAAGGCTGGATTTCTTTGCCCTACAGTCACCCACACTGGATGGGGTGCATGTGCTGGGAGGTGTGAACAGGGCTGGAGCGTATAAGCAGGAGGTGGTGCCCCGGGTCTAGAAACACGAGGGGACCCATCTGGGAACCCCGGGAACACCATGCCATGGAGACAGCTTATCCATGATACCCTGATCTTGACATTCCCAAGCATTTGGGCTCTGATGCTAACTGGAGCCTGGGACCTCCTCTCCTCTACCTAGAGGCAAGTTTGTCTGGAAATCAGGGAACAGGAGAAAATCCTCCCACCTCCCAGCTGCCCGCACGGCACATGGCTACAGAGCTGCCTTCCTCCCCCTCTCTCACACCTCCCTCCATTTCTGCAAGTCCCTGGGAGATGTTAGATCATTTTTCCAGCTCCTCCAGGTGTCCATAAAACTAGCTGCAGATTCCTCCGTGGAGAGGGGAGCAGCAGTGAGGAGGAAACCCGAAGCCCCAGAGGTGCCCCCTCCCCACGGCTCTTCCTGGGGAAGGGGAAAAGCTTGGCAGAGGGCAGGGGCACCCAGCGCTGTGCCAGGGGCTCTCTCAAGCAGGAGACCCTCCAGATGGGCAACAGGCTCCCACCTTCACCCCATGAACACCGAGGGGCTTTTGCTGCTGCAAAGCCCTGTCTGGCGTGCCCTGGTTCTTGCTCCTGTTTCAGTGTGAGCCACCATTCTTTGAGGAGGGTGGGGAGAAGCGAGGATGGGGAAACCTTCAGCTGGCGACAGGAAAGTACAGTGGTGCCCGAGAGCAGCGGAGCCCTGAGGTATAACTGCCAGGTGCCCTTGCAAAGCCTCTGCCCTGGCAGGACATCACCCCAGGGAGGATGCCGGCAGTCTGGCCATGCTGGCTCCGTGCAACGTGGAGCGTGAAGCTGTCCAGGCTGGCCCGCAGCAGGGAGGCAAGAGCAAACAGCTCCATCGGGTGCAGGGAGAGGGGTGGTTTGAGGATGAGGTGGTGACGAGCAGCAGGTCTGCCGTGGATCTTCATCACGTCTGGAAAGTCAAAAACCTGCCCGCTGGGGGAGAGGGATGGGGCTGGGGTAGGTGGAGATGATGGGGTGGGGTAGGAAAGGGGTGCAGAAGAGAGAGGCAATTTCTTCTTTTCTTCTGTTTCCTTTTTTTGCAGGCAGAAATGATCTCATGTTTTGTCTAATCTAAATTCTGTCAAGCAAGCAGGGAGAAGAAAAAAATGAGAGACGGAAAGCGAGCAAGGGAAGGCTACACAGTTAATAAAAATCTGCTAGACACATGTTCCCTGAGCTCAGAGAGCAGGAAGGGGGAGCCAAGCTGTGCGGAGCCTTAGGAGAGAATGGAAAGGCGTGCTGGGGTCTCTGAACCCCTGTGGCGAGTTTCATCCTCTTCTTCACCTGATAAGGAGCATTGCATTCAGGGCCAGGGCACAACCGTCCTCGGGCTGTGGGACCCCCCTGTCGTAAGCCAGCTGTGGTCACTGGCGGATGCCAATGAGCCTGGCTTAGTGGCCAGACCAAGACCCCCATGTCCCTTTACCTGTGTCTCTGCTTCCTCACAAGGTTATTAGGAAGGAAGGAATGCTAAACACGCCAACGACTTTCCCTCCTTCGTGGGGCATGTTTGCTTTTCCCATCTCACTCGCTAAATCATACGGAGCAGGACAGATGCTCCCTTGGCCGTGCGTGTGGAGGGAGGCTGAGAGGAGGCTGAGAAAAGCCTTTTCTTTCCATTCTCATCCTCCAAAAGGGTTTTCTCACCTGATAGATTTCATTGGCTTTTATTTTTCTTCCCACAGCATCCACATGTGGAGGAGAGCAGGGCTGTATGAAGCACGGCCAGGAAGACCAGCCTACTGCTTGGTGCACATTTGGAGCCAGCAGAAACCAGTCAAAAGATGCAGTGGTGGCTTTTGTTTAAAATGTGGCTTTTCTCAGCCAGATCTGTTCATCGTTTGGCTACAAAAACATTCGTGCCAGCAAAAGGCAGGAGGTGTTATGGGGGTAGAAAGGGGAGGCTGGAGATGGGAGCAGTCCAGCTTCTCTCCACTGCTGGCTTACGGTGGCAAATGCTAGCTGCAGCTTTACATTGGCTTCTTGTCACATCCACTCTCAGCTGCCAGCGTGACAACTTCCCAGGGGAGAGGAGTCCCTGCCAGTGTCCCTGCCTGCACGGCGCATCACCCCTGCTGAAGATGTCTGCTTTGGCTGCTGCTCTTCGACTGCAGCACGTTGTTTTCTGGTTTGTCTATGTTGCCTCATTGACAGAGTTCAGATGGGGCCAGTGTGCCCCAAAGAAGGCAGCAAAATCCCCAGCAGGACAGCCTCAAAAGTGGCTTCTCCATTGATGCCTACAGGAGATCTCTGGATGATAACCGCTGTGAGGTTTGCTGGTACCCAACTGTTGCTCCCAGCATTGCCCTGATCCACGGGTAGTTTTAACAAATGAATCACCGTGGCGGGTGAGTAGGTGAGATGTGGGGTTTGCATTGTACTCCAAAGAAGCCTTTTTTCACCTCGTCAGAGCAGGGGCTGCTGTGAAGGCAAGCAGCACCTCCTGCAGGTGCTCATCCCAGACGTGGCCAGGGATGCTCAGTGTCACCCGGCGAGTGCTCTCCATCCTCCTCCCAGTGGCACGGTCCCAGGAGGTGCTGGCAAGGGGTCGGTGTGTGAAGCTGGCGCAAGGAGAGCCGTTCGGTCGCAGGCAGCATGGGGGGAGAAGTGATGGAGAACAAGGAGGACGATGGAAGAGTTTTGATCGAGGTCTCCAAATAAAGATCCTGAAATACATTCCCAGGCCACAGAAACCACACTGGAAAATTCGCTTTGAA
>NW_009206628.1:4424-6197 GCF_000690835.1 Fulmarus glacialis | reverse complement strand
CTGAGCAGCGCAAGCCCAGACGGGGCCTCTTGGTGTCGATTAACAAAACAAACAAACAGCGTTGCCCATAATGAGCTCCGGCTTCGAGCGGGGAGGAGGGGTGATTAAAACAGGATGCCACCGCTGCCATGTGCTCTCGGATTTGGGGCGAGGGCCCCGTGCCCTGCAATCAGACAGTGCCCACAGCCCCTTCCCAGACCCCCAGGGTAGATTCCTCTGAGCCCCACGGCATGGTCCGTGGGTGCCGGGGGATGCCGCCGGCATCTTCCCACATGTCCCCAGATGTTTTGGTCTCTCACATTCCCATTGTTTTACCGCAGGGCAAAGCGTTCAAATCCAGCCTGTGTCCCTCTGGGATGGATCTTGTAAGAGCAGATTTCAAGCGGGGGCAAAGGATTTTCTCCGGTGCCGGCAGCGGGGTCCTTGGTGGCTCTGCCCGGGGTGGCTGCCCCGGGTCTGGCAGGAGGAGCCGACCCCAGGGGTGTGCTCTGTGCCACTGCGGGTGCAGAGGGCAGCCCCACTCCCAACCCCTACCCTTCCACCACAGATCGACGCAGAAATCACACCATTACTAGACCGCTTGTAATAAAATCCCATTGCTTGTAAAACCTCTTTCAAGTGAGACCCCAGATAGCACTTTTTCCCCGTTCAGCCTGCCCGCAGCACAGTGATGGAGCGAGACCTGCTGTAATCGAGTTGTGGCGCCGGCTCCAGGGGCTCCGAGGACGGGGCTCCGTGGCCTTTCCCCTCTCCCCCTTCACCTCCCTCCACGTCTCCAGGGTCCATCGAAGCTCCCTGTTAACTGCTGGTGCTGGGAGAGCCACCACCCCCAGCGGGGACCCTCTGTTCCTGCCCGCCGGAGAGCACAAAACACCCCGTTTGCCTGGCCCTCAGCATCTCCCAAGCTGTGGTGAAGTCCTCAACGATTTCTCATCTCCAACAAGGCTTTAACGTGGTTTGTGCGCGCCCGAGACCCGAATGCGTGAAACAAGAGGCACAAAAGCACAGGAGAGAGATGGGTGCTGGTGCAAAGATTCATCCAATTTTCCATCCCATATTTATTCACAGCACCCCGGTGTATCTCTGGAGCCCGCTGGTGCTCCAAAGGTCCCGGCTTTCCTGCCATTGTCCTGAAACGCAAAGCAGTTTCAGGGGCCCGGTGTGTCGGCATAGTAATGAAACCCGTCTGGGAGCCGATCGCTTCTTTATCTCCCCAGCTCCGTGTTCCTGAGGACCACGTTTTTTAATTTGTGTTGGATAAACAACGTGGGATTGTGTACGCAAAGAAGCTCTAATTATCCCCTCGGGTTGTGTTTCCTTAGAGGAAATGAACTGGGCACGGCGTTCCCGCTGGAGAGGCACACCGGCGCAATAGCTTCCAGATTTCTCCCCGTGCCACGACAGTCCGGCAGCTCCGGCGGCCCCAGAGAGAGGAGAGGGGTGCTGCGTGCTCGCTCCCGGGGGTTGGCTTCAAAGGACACGGGGGTCCCTCCTGCCTGAACAAACACCCCGCTGAAATGTGGGTGCTTCCAGCACGGCGGGAGCCTGGTGGGTCCGGGAAGGAGACCCCGAGCCTCACGCAGCGACGGGGTGGCTCTGGGTGGTCAGAGCTGCCCACCCCACCACCCTCGGCACACGAGGACCCGGGGGGGTCCCTTGTGCTGTGCAGCTTTGCCCCCCAGCCCTGCAGCCTCCCTTTCTCCCCCAGCCCGTGTCTGCTCCCCACTCAGCTCTGCCCCGTGTCCTTCGCTCCTGGCCAGGTGCTTTAGCATG
>NW_009206628.1:3431-4411 GCF_000690835.1 Fulmarus glacialis | reverse complement strand
CCCTTTGCCCGCCGCATCTGCACAGCTGTCTCCCCCCGCCGCCGCCGCCCTGCCCACACGCTCCTGCTTTAGGCAGGATCATGTGCAACTGGCTGCAACCAGCAGGACTTTCTCCCAGAGCCCTTTCCCCACCCCGGGCGGGAGGTGCTGTGACAGCAGATCGATTTGCCTCATTAAATGGGAAAGCGCAGCAAGTGGATGCAGACTAGAGACCAACCTCTCACCAGGGCAAGCCGCTAAGGGTAGTCTTGACTCACATCTTTAATCCTTCCTACCAGGAGCTTAAGCTGCACGCTCTCACCCTGCTGCCCAGGGAAATACACCCTGCAGAAAGTGCTTGGAGGTCGCGAGGGAAATTATCTGTCAGAGATTACTTAGAGTTTGCATGGGCCCAGACTGGCTTTGGAGCCATTCTTAGATAAACTGTTACTTACAAAAATTGCCTGGTTATTCACCGAAACGGTGAGCTGCTGTAGAAATGCCACCTCCTGCCTTCCCAGGGGACAGGTAGAGCCCAGGTCTCTGGACAGCTCGCCGAAGTCACAGATGCTCTTAGATAACCCCCTGTAGGCACGATCATCTGCCCATGCGAGAGAGATGAATCTTCTGTATTTATCCCCGCTCCACAACACTCACCAATCTTTATTTACAGTGCTGACAATTGCTTTGGGCTATTTTTAGGCTTTATTGCTGATTATATCTTTAATGTTATGGGCAGTTAACTTGGCAGCAGGGGAGTTAATGGGGGAGGCTTTCACCTCTCTGGAGACCTGACATCAAACTCTGTTCATGGCAAGTGAAAACGAGCATGGTGGATCCTCCTCTTAGTCCATTGACCTCCACGGATCATCACGTAGCTGGAGCTGATGGGCAGCCCGGGATGGGGATGGCACCAGTGCCCGGGGAGGACCACAGAGACTTCCCAAGGAGGACAGCTCCTCCGAGATGGCTCTGAGATGGGCAGCTGCTCTGGACGGGGC
>NW_009206628.1:0-3400 GCF_000690835.1 Fulmarus glacialis | reverse complement strand
TGAGCCCCCCGAGTCCCCCGAGCCCCCCGAGCCCAGTGCCCCTTCCCAAGGGTTTGCTTTTATATTTCCTGCACCAGGAGGGTGAGCTGCTCTATTGAAGCCAACAAAGCCAGGCAGAGCGAGAGCTGGGCTTCTGCAAGGGGCTGCTTGCAAAAAGGCCCAGGGGTCCGGAGCTTGGGATGAACCGAAATGGGGGTGGGGGGCACCCGGAGTTTTGGGGGTTTGGGCAGGAGCTGCAGGGGCAGGGGGGGAAGGATCAGCTGCCTGGCAGCATCTCGGGATTCCTCTGATGTGTGAGGAAGACGAAGGGGGACATGCGCGGATCCAGAGCATGCGAGTGTGGATGCGAAGTGGGGTGACTGCCGGCCCCTGCTGCCCCTCCAGCCTCGGGCCGCAGCGCCAGCCCCCCGCCCCTCTTTAGCAAACTGCGGCGAGAGGCCACATGGCTGTACAAGTGTAACATAAACCGTCCATTCCCCGTGCTTACTCGCTGGGAACTGGCTTTACCGAAGGATTTAAATTCAATTTGTTTTATTGAAGTTTCTTTTTTTTTCCCCCGACCAATGCATCAAACTATCATTTTACTGAGATCAGCTGCTCTCAGCCTCCTCGTACGCCCTCCCTCTCTGCTCCCCCCCCCGCTCTCCTTTGCCCCCCACATCCCACTGTCTGGATGAGCCCTCTAATTCTTTCTCCTCTTTCAAGCCCACCAACACTTCCTGTGGTATTAGCCGTAGAAATGCCATGAATTTCCTTTGTGTTCCTGGTTGAAAAAGGTGGAGGGGGGGGAAGGAGAAAAAGCACAGCGCGTGGCAGTGCTCGGGCTGACAATAATCTCTGTGGTTTTTCTCCCAGCCCCAAGTTTATCCCTGTGCAATTCAGCGTAGGAAAGCTAATAACGATGTGTCAGGAAGACCTGATGTATATTTGCAGAGTTGAACGGCTGGGCCAGCAACGCTCCTGCGCTCCCACCCAGGGCTTATTTGTGTCTGAAGACCCCAGCCCTTTCACACTCTTTTAATATTAGTGATTTAAAGGGGCGGTCTCTTTTATTTTTTAGCCTTCTTTCATTCTCTCTCCTGCCCACCCTCTCCAAAAAAAAAGATCTCTGCCTTGATTGCGCCTTTGCAGCTTTGTCCTGCCGGAGCCCGCAGGGGTGCAGGGAGCTGCCAGCTCCTTCCCCCCGGCCCTGCCGCAGAGGGACAGAGCCGAGGACCGTTCAGCAAGCCCCAGCAGTCTGGTGTAGCAGCACTGGGGCATCTCACCCAGCCGAATGAGTGCTGGGGCTTGTCTGATTTACAGCTTGATTAATGAAACAGCGGTGACATCAAATAACCGGGCATTACCCACAGCAAGCCAGCCAGCGTGTTATCAGCTGGTCCCTTCCCTCTGCCTTCGCTGTATCTTGCATTCCTGTGCATGGGTGGGCTCTCAATTAGACCATGACCCTGCCCAGATTTATGCCCCTGTTTATCTGTCAGCGTTGGAAACCATCTGCGGGGAGGATGCCTTTGAAGCAGCGGAGCCCGCAGCGGGAAGGTCGCTGCAGGAGGACGGACACTCCCGGTTGCCCTCTCTCACCCGCAGTTCCCCGTGCGAGAGGGGGACAGCCTGGGGACGGGGCACGAACGCCGTGCTGGCAATCCAGCATGCCCAGGCGTGGGGACATCGCTGGCCTGCGGTGTGCTTGGAGGTGGAAAGACCTGCGGGGGGTGGTCCCTCCCCGAGAGCTGCTGGGTCAGCCTCTGCAGAAGGGACGGAAGCTGCTACGTCCTTTCCAGAGGGAATGAGATCTCCAGAGATATGAATTGTCTAGAGAAGATAACCCAAGAGCTTACCTTGTCCCAGACCTCGCTTCCCACAGTGGCCAATGCACCGCGACACCCATCTGGAGCCTCGGACAGGATGGGACTTTCCTCCAGCAGCTGCTCCTGCCGGGGAAGGGGAGGGTGCTGGGTGCCGGTAGCTCCACGGGACTTTGCACTTGGTGCCGGCAGCTCCTAAACGGATCACTGGAGCTTCAGTGGGAAACACAGTCTGGCTCGGGGGGTTTCCAGACCAATTCCTAGTTTCTAATATTTTAAAGCATTTGTCCACAACTCCTATTTATTTGGGTTCCTTAAATGTGGGGAGGGAATCACCTTGGGCTCACGAGTTCCCAGAAATCCTGGTTAGCATCAGACAGGGGTAAGGAAAAATATAAGCCTATTATAGCAAAAAAAAAAAGGATTGAATTCTTGCTTACGCTACCTGTGACCTTAAAGTCACAAATAAAGGGAAGGCAGTAATGAAATGCAGTTCTGCTTCATACTGAGCACAGCATCCCTTGATGCTTCAGTATTTTGGCTACCTTGCTGTACCAGCAGCGACACGGGCCTTACACCTCACAGATGGTTTGTTCTGGGGAGATTCCCAAGTTACATCTTCCCTCTCTGCCTTTTCATACAAAATGGGACCATCTGTCTCTTTCTCGCTCCTGCTTTTCCTCTCTGCACAAGCCATGCTGCTGTTCGGCGCAAATGCAGGGTCCTCCTTCTCCTTAGTCCTCCTGGGAGAGCACAAGTGGGCTCTGGTCTTCCCCAGCTCCTTCTGGCTGCAGTGACCTCTGGGTCGCTCACCCATGTTCACAGTGGTTGCAGTATTTTCTAAATCATCAATCATGAGAAATATCTCAACACAAACTGTATAAAATGAGCCGGGTTTTTTTTCTTTTTGGTCTCTATAGAGACCTCATATGACACACAAACAATGCAGATAATTTGTTTCTCAGTTTGGGCATTTGCCATTACACCCCCTGTTTGCAAAGTAACTTCTTTTCCCATTTATTTGTACCAAGGCTGCTGTGAGACGTGTTCCTGGGTGCTGGTGTCCACAGCTCCTTTTCAGACAGTGCATGCTAAAGGTTATGCACGCAGACACGTACAGAATTACAAACTATCCATAGCCTGGCTTGTGTGTGTGTGCATGGATGTGCATTTATGCCTGTGAGAAGCCTCTGTTTTATCACACGTGCATCCCTACATGGGATCACAGAGCATGGGATGCATGCATCCTACACGGGGTGCTCGATGGAGCTGCAAGGTGAGTGAATATGAATCATTACCCGTGCTCTGTGGTTGCAATTTTTTGTGGGGAGGGACTGAACACGAGATGGCACAAGTGACCAGGAGGAGGGGAGCAGGATTGCCCTAAATCAGGCAGCCAGCCCACCTCTCCATGGCAGCACCTTGCACAGCAGTGGCTTTGCCTTCCCTGCTCTATCCCCGTACCAGTCCTGCCCCCGGCGAGGTGATAACGGGTTTATTTCCTAAGGGAGAGAACAAATAACTTCCTGAGTTCTGGGCTCTTCTGTGTCTTATTACCCTGCTCCCTAGCACCCGCCACTTGCAGTGGAGAGTCC
>NW_009206627.1:9959-11779 GCF_000690835.1 Fulmarus glacialis | reverse complement strand
TGGGGAGGGGGGGGTTTGCCCAGGCGCGGCTCTGTGCCAAATTTACCGGAAACATGTCATTCTGGAAACTCTGCGGGGCAGAGAGGCGTGGGACCGCGACCCCCATGTCCCCAGCTCATCCCCGCAGCTCCCACACTGAGGAAGCCCCTGTGGTTTTGTCTCCTTAGGAGAGCGAAGACTTGGAGAGGCAGAATGCTGCCCTGCGCCGGGAGATCAAGCAGCTGACGGAGGAAATGAAGCACTTCGCCTCAATGCTGAGCTCCCACGAACCACTCTGCTCCATCCTGACGTCCCCTCCGCCACCTCCAGAAGTGCTTTATGCCACACACTCCTTCCACCAGCCCCACATCAGCTCCCCACGCTTCCAGCACTGAGCGAGCCAGCGGGATGGCAGCCTGCCGGCTCCACCGACTGCAAGAAGCAACTTCATGGGTCTCACTTTTCCATCTAAGGGAGAGGGATGGACGGACGGACACCCCTTCTCAAAGTGTGTACTCTGAGCGACTTGCCTAAGACTTGCTCCCTGTGCAGAAATGGCAGAGCCACCAGGAGGCATCTTCAGGCAGTTTCCAGCTTGGATCCTGGGAAGAGGAGGCATTCACAAAAGGGCACCAATCCCCTTCCCCGGTGCTTTCTTGGGGATGCTTGCAGGCGCGTGCGGCACCGGCAGGCTGTGCGAGCGGCTGGCTGTGGCATGCAACAGCCAGAGCTCCAGGGAGAGGAAGGGGAGCAGGGGCGGAGGGGAAGGTTGGGGGCCACAGAGTACCAGGGCAAAAGTGGTTTATTTTTGTAAAATAAAGATTGAAAATGCTTAACTCTTTGTTTCCAAAATAGGTCCTGAGCCACTCCTAAGGCCTGGCACAACACAGTGAGGACACAAGCAGCAGAAGGGGAGAGCTTGGAGTCCAGAGAACAGCCCTGCATGTGCTGGTGTCTAATCCAGGGCCAGCAGCTGGAGCCCCACATTTAGAAAGGGGCCCCATGTGCGTGGGTTGGCCAGGCTGGGGAACAATGGTTTGTGGGGTGATGGGGTCCCTGGGGGAGATGGGTCCCTCCTTGCTGCAGGGATGGACCTGGCTAATGAGTCTGACGTGCCACGTAGCATCACAGGTTTCTTCCCTGCTGACCCCCTCAGCTCCCTGCTGCCAATGGCTAGACCTCCACATGCTCCCCTTGCATGTGTGGAGGTGCACTGCCATATCGTGTCACCTCACATGTGGGTCTTGGTGGGCTGGTGGACTCTTCAGCTTGAGCAGTAGCGCAGCTGGGAAGGAGCATTGCAGCATGGAGAGGGGTGGTGATGCTGTGCTGGAGTGCACAGGGGAAGCAGGACCTAGCGAGACCCTTGCTTCAAGGCACCCTGCTATAAGGCACATTAGCTGCAGCCTACGCAGGTTCCCTTTCCCCGCCAGTCACAGCTCCACAAAAGGCTGCTGCACTACCTCATGCATAGAAGCAGATGAAACCTGAAAGGTCAGTGGAGTAGATTAGTTCTGCTGGGTCTGATCTAGCGGAAACACAAGCTGGTCCCTACAGACGGTCTCTGTACCTAACACCCCGCCAGCCAGCAGTCCACCTATCAGCCCCGCTCTGTACACAAGGCTGAAGCCCACCTGCCAGTGCAGGTCCTGTTGCTAATGCTGCCTCAGGACTGCTGCCATCTCCAGGGAGTATCAGCTGCAATTTTTTCAGCATAGAGTACCACAAGCAGCACTGCTGACATAGGCTTTTAACTGAGCTAAACGGACCAAATTTGTAGATGCGCTTCTTTCAGGCACAGAGACGCGGCGTATTTCCAGATGGGTTTTGGCCCATCATCG
>NW_009206627.1:0-9928 GCF_000690835.1 Fulmarus glacialis | reverse complement strand
GGTTGGGAAAAGTCTGTAATGTGCTGTGCTGTGCCCATTTTCTTTCCCTGGTTCTCACTAGCAGGATGATAACCAAACACTGCCATGCCACAGCAAGCTGTTCTCAGGTAGCAGGTAGCACCGTGATTTCTCCTGCCACGGCCTAAGAGGCTTGTGAACCTCCTGCCTCCAGCTTCTGTGCCAGCATGGGAAGCACCATGGCCAGGGATGCCTGGTGTCAGCACGCTGGCCTGAGTGTCACCACCCCACAAAAGCAGTGCTGAGGCAATGGGTGATTGCACTGGCCCTTGTCTGTGCAGCTCTGCCCCCTGCCCCGAGGGGGATGCTCACACATAGGGGAATATGGTAATTATTCCAGCCAGGCAGCTGGGTTTCTGCATACAGGATGTGCAGAATACATCTACGGGCAGCAAAAAGATTCTAACCACGTTCACAAAAAAAGCAGCAGAAGCAATTTCGGTGTCTCTTACACCACCCCCCTCTGCTAGATCCCACACCTGTAGGCTTCACTCCATCCACTGGTATAACAACCAGAGCCGCTGATCCCCTGCACAGGCCATGCTTTGAGCCACCCAGGCTACAAAGGCCCTTCCCAAACTGCATTCCTCTGGGATTTGGCTCTTTAAGCCTGGCAGAGACAACTGGCTGCAGCTCTAGAGGAGCTTGTTTCTACAGGCTCTGCTTCTGCTCCTTCAGCCTCTGGTGGGTTTGCTCCCGGATTTTTCAGTTGCTCTTCCTTAGGGTTCTGATGGTCCCATGCTTCCTGGGTTACACAGAACCAGAGAAAAAAGCTACTGCTTTTTTCCACAGGCTCATGCTCCTCACTAGAGGATGCAACAGAGCCCCAGCAAGCTTGCACTGACTCATGGTTATAAAATGCTAAGCTTGGTTTTAGCTGCAGATGGAGAAGGTCCTACCCTGATGTATACGTATCACCTATGCCCACACAGACATGAAGCCAGTATTTTTATTGCAGAGCTGTCGAAGTCTGAGATCCTGCAGGCTGGGTGGGGTTCTGCGTAATGCCCACAGAATTGCTAGACTACTCGCTAGTAACGTCTCAGACTTATTACTGCGACTCAGAACGAAAATAAGTGGTAAGTGGTGAGACTGGGAGACGGGTTTGCAACAACATCCTCTCCAGAACCTAAACAATAATCTTGGCATCATCAGTTAAGGTGCCCTTCCTCTGTATGGCTGGCTGTGAGCTGGAAGGCCTCCAAGCAGCATTGTGCTCAGCCGTTTTGGCCAAACATTGGGTGTATGTTGGTGCTAAGGGACACATCTTCCAATCTGACTTGTCTTTGCCCCAGTCTTGCCCTCAGAAACCTGATCACAGAAGATGATCTGCATGGTTCAAGCGGTTTTTGACCTCTCGGTTGCTTCTGGTATTGTTAGACGTCTGGGATGCAGTCTCTCTTTGTTATGGAGCAGTTCCCCTGGGAGACCGTCCTTAGCACCGAAGCAACAAGGGACAACACATCCTTTCAGGGCCACCAGCCCTTTCAACCAGTCGCTGACAAAAAGATCTTTTCCTGAGGCTATTTGCAGAGCGCACAAGCTGCTTTTTCAGGCTATGTGAGGAGATTCCTGCACTTCTGTACAAGTGCTGTCTCTTGCTCCTCTTTCCCAGGCTCCTGGCCTCTACTCAAAGCTCCTCACGCAACTAGTTTTGATTTCTAAGTAGCCAAGTGCCTGTCTTCTGGTGTGGCCCTCACTTTTGTCAGCAAATGAACTGTTAATGAGCTCAAATGAGGAGCAAAGGGCAGGGTGGTGGCCAGGGCAATCACCCCTGATTGCTTTCGATTGTCTGCTCCTACCCGCAATGCAATTCCTTTTGAACTTCATTTCCATGGCATCTGGCATTTCTGAAGTGTTCTGCGAGTATTACCTGGCCATGCCCAGTCTCCAGGAGCACCGTGCTGCTTGCTGCTCCGAAGGAAGAGGATACTTTTGGGCACACAAGTGGAGAAATTGGGTGATGGCTGAGCCTGGGGCAGCTTGTCCCTACCCACATAGGATGTCAGTGCCTTTCTGTTGCACTATATAGTTCCTCACTGAAAAGCTCAAAGCAGTAAAGAGATGAGGGCTCACAGGAGGGTGAGAGACTCTTTTCGAGCCAGGGAAGGCCAGGCAGAGAGACAGCTCTCTCCTGCAAGCACAGCTTGCCGAAACACTGCGTTTGTGCTGGCCTCTGCTGGGCAGAGGCTGAGCTCTCCCCGCCTGCAACCGCACTTCTCAGCAACCTCCTCTTTGTGCTCCCTACGGCAGAGCTGGCTTGAAGGTTAGCCTGGCTATTGCCAGAGACTAGGAAAAGAACTGGGACGCTCAAGGTTAATGTGTGTGAAGGCAGGAGTTGGGTAAGGCTGCCTGAAGGGGGATGTCCAGGTCCAAGTGGAAATGCGGGGCTGTGGTCTCCCTCGGCCAAGGATCTTGTAGCTTGGGCCAGGGGCCAGTTCTGCTTTGTGGTCCCATGCTGTGCGAGGGTGTGGGGAGCTTGGCTTGGTGTCCCCCACCTTCCCCAGCTCCCGTGGGACTTGCAGAGCTGTGTGCAGGCAGTGCTGGGCTGGACGTGGGGACTGAGCACTGGGAAGCATCACAGGTGGAGGGGTAGCAGCTACCTGCTTAAATAAACAAGACCTAGCTGCAGCCCTGATGAACTATAATCACCTTCACCGAGACCTGAGATGAGAACGGTGGATTTCAGTGTTTTGATACCCAGGAAAGCTTTTGTAGAAGCACTTGGGCTGGATTTCTGCCCAGCAGTCTTGTCCCGGGGGCTCTGCTGTGGATGCATTCTGGGCAAAGCCAGCTGAAAGCCCAATGGTTGGGGGCTGGGAGAGCAGGGAGGGCAGGTGGAAGGTGGCACTGGGAGGCAGCTGCCGTGGGTGCTTTTCAAGCCTTAGTGACTGTTGCCTCCACATTCACTTGCTGGCTGGTGTCTTCCCTGCAGAGAAAACAGAGGTGTGTTGTATCTGTTGTGTGTATCTGTTGATAGAATCAGAGGGTGGAGATGGGAACTGGGGGACATGGGAGTTACATTTTCCTTTATGGCCTTCACTGAATCTCAGTACCTCCTATGGATCAAGGTATCCTGGCAACTCTGTGCAGAAGGACAGCAAGTCACAAAACACAGAGGGTGCAGTAATTTTCTCCCTTTCCATCCCCCTAAAAGCACAGGCTCAGCACTTTACAAGCACTCAGCATCAGCATTTCAGGGCTGCTTCTATGGTAAGATAAATAAAGTTATGACATTCGGTGCTGACTTAAGCTTAACGTATCTCCCCAGAAAAGAAGCCCAGGGCAATCTTTTATGCCTGGTATTCCCTTCCTGCTTCATCCTCCTTAGCTCAGCTGCAGGCTCCCAAGGTGCCAGGTGCCAAGGTGGGGTGACACAGAGCCAGCCAGTCCAGGGGAAAGTGCGCTCATCCTATTGTATGGGGCTGTTACGATCCCAGGTGTCATCACTATGATGCCCTCCCTCTAAACTGATTCACATGTGAATTTTCTTTATTGAGGGACAGAAGAAGGGGTAATACCCAAGCACAGTATGCATGGAGTCAGAAGAGAAGGAGTCATGTCTTCAGTTTGGCAAAGGAGAGACTAAGCAGCTCTGTTGCCTGCTTTGCTATGGCTCCAAAGTATTTATGCACTTGTTTTGCAAATTCCATCTCAGAAGTCACTTCTGTTAGTGCTGCCAGCCTGCATCAGCAAGAGGATAATCTCCTGCATACTGAACCAAAGCAGCAGCCCACAAAATCGACCCTCTCTCTGCCTCTTACAATGATCATAGTGTCCAAAGCCGCGCTTGTCATACAAGAATGCTGTCTGGACACTAGTATTTCAGCACACAGAGATCAAAGAAGATCAGGAATCACTGCTAAGAGACAAAGTATTTTTATGAATCAAAAGCTGGCGAGAAGAGAAAAAGCAAAGCATGGCATGAAATGGCAAGACTTTCTCCTAGCAAACAGCACTGTGCTCACTTTGTCTGGGTTCTTCTTCTGCCGTGTTGTTGCCACTTTATTGATTAATGATCTGCAGGGGATTTGAGCAGTGAGGCAGCAACATGTGTATACATAAAGTTTTTTAGGTTAATCAGAAATCTACCCAACTAAACAGTAGGGAATGTATATTCATTTCTTGCCAGGGCAGGGTTACAACCAGTGTGTTAAGGTTACTACATAAGACAATAATTTTTCTTGCAGCTGAGGTTGCAGACGCCAGCTGCTGAGAGTCCTACTGCTTCAGAGACACCCAGGCAGAGAGAGCGCACGTTCCTCCCAACTCCTGCACCAGTTCTGTACTCTTTCCTAAGACGCAGTCAACTTTTCTGCCCTCACAACAGCGATGGTATGGTGCCCTGGTCTGCAGGATTTGTCCTGGGTTTGTCTTTTTTGCCGCAGTGCGAGTGGGAAGAAGAAGAGGAACATGCCTGAGTTCAGCAGTGAGTCGTGCACATTTCCAGTACTCTTTAATTATTAATTAATGCCAGCTGCAAGCATTAGGAGATGAAAACCTTTTTTGTGTCATTGGCATGAACTGGTATGACTCACTGAGATGGAGGCTGGAGGATGCTGAGTAAGAAGGGCTTATATATTTCGAGCTTTTGGTATTTGGGGTTAATCTGTGACCCTGATCTGGACTGGGGATGTAAATCTAGACTGTGGCTGAGTTTTGAGTCTATCTGGCTCTTTTTTCACTTCTTTTATTCTGAGCTGAGTGAAGAGGTCTTCATGTCCCATGTGTGTGCCTGGTGCACAGCAGAAGAGTGAGGTGGGTTTGCCCCAATGACGGAGCAAACAGGGCCTATGCATGGCTCTCTTCACAACTATCTGTATCTCCACAGCTTTTTGTAAGCAAAGGTTGAGAGCTGGGCTTAGATGCTTGAGCAGCGCAGCAGGCTAACCACAGTTACACAGCTTTTGGATTAGAGCTGGTTGTCATCCGGCCAGATCAGAGCATGGAGCAGAGCAAGTTGATATCTGTTTGCAGAAGGCCATGCAGAGGTAGCATAACCGCCCTGTGTCTCGAGGGGTGTGCACTAACCAACAACTGGCACATCTGAGGTACCATGGGTGCAAGAGCTTTTCCACGCTGCGCACTCTTTTTTACGCCCTTTTCTTCCTGCAAGAAGGCAGCTGTGAATATTAGCACTTCAGCCATGCCCTCCCATGTACTCTTTGCAGTTCAGACTTATATGATTCGTCTATACAAATACCTGAACTGGACAGGGTTAAATTAAAGCCATTGCTGTGTTAAAGCCAGGCTTTGAACAGGGAGATTAGATCTGTAAGGAGGTGGTAGTTCAAGGTGCTGTTGGGCAAGCCCTTGCAGCCAAGGTTGGAAGGTGTCAGACTGGCAGTCAGGCACAACAGCCCTGCCCCTGGCAGGGCCACAGGCAAATCACCTTAACTATTTGCGCCCCCATTTCTCCTCTAAAATAGATGTAGGTGATGCATCCCCAGTGAAGTTCTCCGAGAGCTACACATCAGATGTACTGAAGGGGAGCAAAACGTTATTTCCCTTCTTTGAGTTACGCTCTTGAAAGGCCTTAAACTTTGAAGAGGTTTGGTGCTCAAAGTTATCCCCTACACAGCTTTGGTGGTTCTGAGGTCTGCAGTCTTCTCTAGATGAGATTTTAGATTGTGCAAGTAAGCCATCATGTTTTGTGTAGAGGAAGGTAATTTTTGCAAAATTTTGAATGCTGCAGAGCCTGCATGCTGCACTGTTATAAATGTAGTTGTCCATCACCGTACGTGTCCCCGGATCTTTACACAGGAAATGTAACAGGAAAGATTCATGAGGGTTTAGGGTATCAAAATAATTGTGTATCTAACTTACAGTAAAAAACTAATCCACTGCATTTATAAGCTGTACACTGGGTCCTGCTTTCTGGTGGCTCCTGGGATGTAGAAAGCTATAGGTGCCAGCAGAGTGCTCGCAGCCTTCCCTGCTCTATAGGGGAACAACGCTGCCTTTGTCCAACGTGGCAGCCCTTGCCAGCCTCCTCTGCACGGTGTGTCTCCAGCTGTGCATTCCATCCAGGCGTGACCCAGAAGAAGTGAGTGGTTCTTCCAGCTATTCGAGTCTTACTGTTTGGTCTAATGATACAACTATCTGACTTCTGAAGACCTCCATTAAAGCAGTTTGGGTGTTAACCCAATATAAAACATTCTCCCTCCACCAACAAAGATCTTGTAATCTTCCCTGCAGTGTCCGTTGTGAAAGGCTGTGATAGACGATAGACGGGGAGATCTTCTGACATCTCTTCTAGACCTTAATCCTATCATCAAAATGTGATCGAGCCATCTAAGAGCTGCACTAGCTAGGCCTTCTAAGTGCAATGATGAGATTTAGAGGCACAAATCACAATTCTGTGAATTGGAGAGCAAGGGACATCCTGTGATCCTGTGAGCTTAGATTCTTCCCATTTAAAGGGAGCTTAAGCATCCTCTGAAGTCTCTGCAGGAATTGCATGGCTGGAAGATCCAGTAGATCCCTGAGTACCCGCTTTTCCCTGGCAACCTTCACCTTTTGTCCACCTACTCCTTGGACCTCTGATCCAGTATGGGAGAGAAAAGGCATCAAGGAATTATTCTTTTCACAATAATTTTCTAATGTGCCTTCTGCACACCTTCCAAGCCAATTTCCACTACCCATTCATTATGGCCTTGCTTGTCATTGAGGCCTGTTGCCATCCACTAGAAATCAGAAAGCTGGATTATCATTGCTAGCATCACTCCTAGCGTTTAGGTTTAATGGGTGGGCTTTGAGAAAACCAAGCTTGTTCCAAGGCATGTTCTTCAGTCCTCACAGAACATAAATGAATTGCATGTACTCATTGGTCATAAAGGCAGAGTATATTCCAAGATTGTCAGAAGTTGGATTTCTTGAGATCAGTAGGGAAGCCAGAGATGTTAGGCTCTATCTGATGGCCTGTACCGTTACATTTAATTTGGCCCCTGCTTCTGCCTCTGGTTTAGTACCTTCCAACCTTCACAGGTACTTTTGGCTACAGGATCCTGTAACCTTTTTAGCACTTGTGTCAATCTCTGTGTAAAGGAAATTTCCCTCTAGCTTTAAAATCCACTTCAAGGGATTGTCCTGAAACATAAATAATTTTTCATGGCTAAGAAATTTTTATATAAAGATGCTCTGATGAGGGAAATCCAAAAGCAGCTGCTGTGTCGCTTCAAGAAGGGAAAGATGCTCATCTGAGTAGAAACAGATGCGGCAATGGAGAGAGGAGGAAATGCAAAGCACAGGGGTTTTATTTTGGTCCAGAAATTGGGAAACGATATAAAGGGGTGACTGAACAGTTCACAGAGCCAGAAACAAAACAAAACAGCCCTGAAATCAGAGGGGAGGAGTTTTGGGAAGTGTGGGCCTATAGGTATGAAAAATACTTGACTAAATTGGCTTTGGGGGAGCCAGGGTTGCTTCCTTGCCTGGCTCATGTCCACCTGACAGGCTGCAGTCACCAGAGGCTGGGCGCTGCTTTCATCCGTCTGCTTTCAGCTGTTATTTTCAGCAGGGTCTGTGTTTTAGTCATTCTTGATTTACCGTTTGACTTTTCTGATTGGACTAAGACATTGGTTTAGTGTGAGCAAACAGCTCCTTGCTTGGCAGGCTCTGGCTTGCTACGGACTTTTTGCTGGTGGTGGGTAAAACTGAGAATTTTTGAGAGAAATTTAGGAGCTGAAGGTGGGACTAAAACACAACTCAAGATGACAGACTGTTTCTGACTCCAGTTTGGAGTCGGGCTGGCGGGAGGCAAAGGACCCAACGCATGTTTCATATTCCTCTCCCATATATCTAAAGATTTTTCTATGTGTGTGCTCTTTTTTTAGTGACGTGTAAAGAAATTTAACTGTTCTCAGTGCTTTCCTAATGCATGACAGTGTCTCCTCAACTCCTTATTTTTTTCTTTATATTCTTTCCACTTTTTCTTTTTCTGTGAACTAAGCCTGAAAACCACGTTCAATCCCCATTAGTCACTGACCCCTTCCTCTCTGCTGCCCAGAGACCTGTCACTACAGCAGACTGCCATACAGTACCTAACTCCATTATGCTGCGTTTATCCAAGTTTACAAAATAAAGATGCCATGGACTGTGGTAACGCTTTCAGTTACAGACAGCTAAAGCTACAGTCCTAAAGTCATACAGACCTAAATACAACATGTAAGTGACATATTTAAGTTAGTCTTGAGTAACTTAAATAATGTCCTACCATCTGCAAATTTTGCTCCTCGCTCTGCTTTTGTGATTATTAATAAACGATGCTCCTCTGAGCAAACCCAGTTTGCCTTGCTAAAAATTGCCTGTTTCTTTCTTTTCTTGATCTTTGCTTTTCTATTACTCTTTAATCAATGATAGTGATTACCTCTGGGTAACTTTGATTTCTTTATAATACTGTGGAGAATTTTGTAAAAACCTTTTCAAAGCTGATGAACCTAAAAGTTAATTTTCTGTACTATTTTACTGTTATATCCTCAGAGTTCTCAGACTAAGCAGCTGTTGGACCATGACAGTCCTTTTCCTGCTCCATTTCACCTCTGCGCTCTCTGCATCGCTAATACTCATTGCATTCCTGATACATTTAAATTACAGATTTATCAGAGCGTATTCCTCTGTTCTTTCTGTTGTCTCAGTACAAAGCTTGGAGTAACTTTGGGTGCCTAACCTAATAATAAATGGGACTGAAAACCTCTTTTCTGGCTCTTGCTTCTGAATTTGCCTTTCTTGTTTATTATGTAAAAGGGCTATGTTATGGTTATGTTGTACCATTGTAACGAGCATCTGAGGTGAGGCTGGAGGTTCACTGGCAAAGCTGTGGGCTGAGGAGGGGGAGAGTAGGAAGGTTTGCAGCTCTGCGCTGCGGTGCTTTCAGCAGAGCACATTGGGAAGGCTGCACTGGCTTTGCCTGTCTCCAGCTGTGCTCCTGGCCACTCTGCTGGGAGTAGAAAACCCAAGCAGGTGACAGAGGCAAGCTCTGTGAGGATACACAGCAAGAACCATTTAAGGTGACATTTGCTCTCCTTGGAATAATTTGTCCAAAGCTTGCTCTTTTTTTTTTTTTTTTTTTTTGCTTGCATGGGAAATGAGAACATAAAGGCACCAAAGCTGAGTGTCTGCTTTTGCTCCTGGCAGTAGTCAGGTAGATAATTCAAAGGACAGCGTCAGTAACCTCTGACAGCGTTCCACAAAGTAAATACAAGCCAGAGAAACTTCACTTTTTCATTCTCTGACCCAAGTCTTTGTTTCAGGAATACAACATCCTAAAGACAGGTCATTGCTCTCATTTTTCCAATTGAACTTTGACCTGTGTGTTTAATGCTGGAAGAGAGCTGAACACCACTAGCATGCAACCAAGTTCACGTTTTAAAGCTCGCACTGAGTAATGTTTGTACAATTCAGATAACACGATGTTAATTAAATGAACTGTAGATCCTAAGCGATCTCCGGGCAGGAATCTGTCAGAGTGGCGTGTTGCTAAAGTAATGGGAAAACAAGAGCTGACTCATTAACTGCAAGTTCCCCATGAGGATGAAAACAAACATCACTTTTGGCTCTTTTGCTTCAGTCACATTGAGATGTTTTAATTTTGACTTCACTGGATGTTTTCACTTCGTAGGGTGCCACGTCATGAAAAAAAACATCAGAAGCCAACCCAAATGAAACCCACAGCCGGTTCATCCTCCAGGCGTCCACCCTGGCATCTCCGGCTGGGTTGGGCACTGCCCACACGCACACAGCCTCCTCCCGGGACACAGTTCTGGGTCAGTCCACGTCCTGTTCATCACGGCGGTTTATGCACTTGACGACCGCAGCCTCTCGGGCACCGGGCCTTTCTGACGCCGGGGCGGCCGCTCGGCGGGGCCTGGAAATGGCGGGGTGGTGGTGGCGGCCGCGGGGAGGGGGTCGC
>NW_009206626.1:742-1042 GCF_000690835.1 Fulmarus glacialis | reverse complement strand
CGTTACGGGCAGTAAGGACAAACGTCCCCGCGCCCCGGGGACATCCCGTGCTGCCTCCCCGGGGCCGTTCCTGCCACCGCAGAGCGGGGCTGCCCCAGCTCTGTCCCCCCACCTTGTGCCAGCAGACGCCCAGCAGCACCCCCAGACCCCCACCAGCATCTCCCACACCCCAAAACCCACATGGGCAAAACCCGATGCACCATCCCCTGGTGCCGGGGGGGTGCTCAGCACCTCCCTGGATCAGGCCACGAGCTATTTTTATCCTGTCTGGTGGCGGAGCCCGGGCCTCAGCCATCAAAG
>NW_009206626.1:0-221 GCF_000690835.1 Fulmarus glacialis | reverse complement strand
GCGGGGGCTTGGCGGGGGGCCATCCTCCCGGGGGGTCTGGGCGTCGCACACGCGCGTGCAAACCCCCCCTGAAGTTTGGCACAAGGGAGGGGGGGGGATCCGGCCCCGTGGGGGTCCCTGGACCACGCAGCATCCCTTGGCTGACCCCCAAACCCTGTAACCCCCCCAGGATGGACCCTCCTGCTGGGTGGGGACCCCCCTGGCCAGGGGCATGGGGACCC
>NW_009206625.1:703-1084 GCF_000690835.1 Fulmarus glacialis | reverse complement strand
GGCTCCGCACGCTCAGGGACTGCTCCGAGCCTGCCGGGGAGAGCTGAGATCAGGGCTGGGCTCCTGCCTCCGGCTGGGCTCACCGATCCCTCCATTGCCTCCAGCTCGGCTTGCCAACCCTCTCCATCAGCGCTGGCTCATCTCATGGATCCCCCTTCACTGCCTCTTGCCCGACTCACTGATCCGCTTCCACTGCCGCTGGCTCGGCTCACTGATCCCCTCCATCACCTCTAGCTCAGCTCATTGCACCTCTCTATCACCTCCAGCTTGGCTCGTGGATTCCTCTCTATCGCCTCTTGCTCAGCTCATTGAAATCCCCTCCATCACCTCTCCCTCGGCTCACGGATCCCCCTCCATCACCTCTCCCTCGGCTCCTGGATC
>NW_009206625.1:0-468 GCF_000690835.1 Fulmarus glacialis | reverse complement strand
CCTTGGCTCCCGGACCCCCTCCATCCCCTCTCCCTCGGCTCACGGATCCCCTCCATCACCTCTCCTTCGGCTCACGGATCCCCTCCATCACCTCTCCCTCGGCTCACGGATCCCCTCCATCACCTCCAGGAACCCGCTGGAGCTGAAGGAGCAGGAGCAAGTGGGGACAGACTTGCTCCACGGGACAAAGCGATGCCCCAGCCTGCTGCCTAACAGCCAGAGTGCTTCAGCCGTGCTGGAAGCACTCCGGGACTCTCTTCAGCACGAGGAGTTGCTGACCAGTGCCTCCAGCCAGCAGCATGCGACCCGCGGGCTTGCACCACTCAGGAGAGGGAGCTCAGCCTCCATCCCTGGGTACTCCAAGGCATCAGCAGCATCCAGACCAGCTTTCACCCACTGATGCCCTCGGGACGTCCCCGCGGGACCCTCCCCTGGGCTGGCCTCATCTGGCCCCACGTAGCCCCAATG
>NW_009206624.1:1708-2050 GCF_000690835.1 Fulmarus glacialis | reverse complement strand
CGCAGTTCAGCGGGCTGATGCAGCCCTACGACGACATGTACGCCGGCTACCCCTACAACAACTGGGCCACCAAAAGCCTCACCCCGGCGCCGCTTTCCACCAAGAGTTTCACCTTTTTCAACTCCATGAGCCCTCTCTCCTCGCAGTCCATGTTCTCGGCGCCCAGCAGCATCTCCTCCATGAACATGCCCTCCAGTATGGGCCACTCGGCCGTGCCGGGGATGGGCAACTCCGGCCTCAACAACATCAACAACATCAGCGGCTCCTCGCTGAACTCGGCCATGTCCTCGCCGGCCTGTCCCTACGGGCCACCGGGCTCGCCCCCCACCGTCTGCCCGGGAG
>NW_009206624.1:0-1341 GCF_000690835.1 Fulmarus glacialis | reverse complement strand
AAAACAAAACAAAACAAAACATCAAAAACCGTAAACGGACCAGAAAACTTTTGCAAGAGACACCGAAATCTGGTACATGGATGAGTTGCAATTTTTCTCTGGATTATGCGGGTTGTATGTGTTTACTTGAACTTGCACAGGAGTTGGTAAGGCGGCCGCTTCCCCGCGGGGGGGGCGGCGAGGGAGGGAGACGCCTCGGTGGTAAGAGCTGGTGGGACGGTTCTTGGCCGCTTGTCGCACGGGAAGAGTTTGGTTAATGTTTACCACTGAGAAACAGAATCACACTCGGAAAAAAAAAAGGGGGGGGGGGGGAAGAAAAAAATATAATTCGCAGATCAGATTCTGCGGGAAAAATGGTTAAAATATTAGGTATGAAACTATTAAAAATAATAATGACAAGGGTCAACCACTTATATAAGGCTATATTTATATCTACCGTTGCATTGTGCCGGATCATTGTCCTTGGCCGTTGAATAAACTGTTTTTAAAATGCATGATTCTTGATGTTTTTTCTTTAGTTGGAAGCTATAATCCAGTCATTCCTGATACTAAGCAGCTCAAGGTTCCTACCTCTTCATCCTTTCCAAAAGACTGCAGTATCCCCGGTTGTGAGAGAGCACAGAAACCCTCCAGCGATGCGAAAACTGTTCAGCATTCTCCCCATCCAAAGTCTTATCCTGATAATGAAATTATCATTCATGTTTATTTAAATGCAGGGGTTTTTTTCTCTTAAAAAAAAAAACAACAACAAACAAAAAAAACCCTTTTAGAGAGTCTAGAAAAAAGAGACGAAAAACGGTCTGTTATGAAGTGAATCCAGATACTGCATCTCTGCTAGAGAAACAGCGAGCCTCGGCGTCCAGAAACGTTGCTTAGCAAAGCTGAAAGCGTTCCTTGCTTTTCTAACTGTGAAGGAAAAACAAGGAACCAAAAAAAAAAAAACCAAACCGATCTTAAGGTGTTATTATCTTAAGGTGTTATTATGTAAATGTAGATACTTTAACAAGTGCTTGTTGGCAAAAAAAAAAAAAAACAAACCATGGAAATTATAAATATGATCTTTATTAATACGCATACAAAACGCATATGAAGTTTAATTGCAGGCATATTTGTTGCTTATTTTTGTCGATACTTATTACCTGTAGATGACAAAGAAACATAATATAAAATGCACACGGTACTTCTTTCCCAGTGTATTTCACACCTGTGGTAAACGTTACGCTGGATGTTTCAATTATGCTGTTGTGGATAAGGATGCAGTATATATATTGTTTTATAAGTTATGTTTTGTGATTTTTTTTTTTCCAAAATTAAGAGCATGGGAATAAAAAAAGAAACAAA
>NW_009206623.1:38343-69151 GCF_000690835.1 Fulmarus glacialis | reverse complement strand
ACGAGGAAAGCACCTCGCGCAGCGGCGCACCTCCAGCGCCCTGGGACGACGCGAGGCTGGGCCTCCCTCACACCTGGTGGCCCTAAACCCGCTTCCCCAGGGCCAGCCCAGCGCCCTCCCAGCGAGGAAATTTGCGGCTGACCCCAGAATCCAGGCCCCTCAAAGAAGCTGCATCATGCATGAACACCCAAGCAGACGTGCTGTGCTGGGATGCAACTGTCCTAAAGCAATTAGGATTCTCACGGATGCATATGTCAGAGCAGCACTCAGGGGAAGGCAAAGCAGATGGGCAAGCAGCTCATTCTCCAGCCCTGGGGCAGGTGGACAAGAAGGCAGATCGTCAGAGGGGCAAGTAGGTCCCTTACTGGTCCCCAACCTACCCAGCAAGGTAGGTGGGTGCCTGCGCCCACCACTTTACTCGCCCCAGTGGCTCAAAGCAGTGAGGAGCTCCAGCAGAGCGCAGGGAAGTGGGGTTAAGGGAAATGCTTCACTGGCAGGTCTCCTTTGAAGGGTCAGGAGCTTGTACAAGTGCTAGCATGGGGCACTGCCCACATGTGAGGCTTCTGAAAGCTGCTGCAATATAAGCACATCCAATGTGAACTGGGACTGCCCTGCGTGGTTGGAGCCCTCTGTGCAGAGATGAGCTTCTGCACAGCTGCATGTTCATGAGCACCCATGCTGCAGACACAAACTCACTCATACCGGCACAAGCCATGCCCACATAGCTCTCTCTCTTGCTGTGAGAGAGAAGGTCCTGTGTTAATACCTTGCCTGTCCACCACCAGACGTAGGGCTCCTCTCTGCCTTGCCCACCCTGGAGCCACCCAGGCCAGTGAGTTGCTCCACGAAAGCAGCCAGGACCATACAGGGCGGTGAGGTTCCCCTTGCCCTCACCCCAGCAGCACCTCAGCCATACAGGGATTTCTGCTGTGGTGAGCACAAGCCAGGACCTGGAGGAGTCCAGCTGGGGCCGCATTAAAATAAATCCACAGCTGATGCTGGTCTATTGCATATTTACATTACCTTTTTCTTTAAAGAGGACTGCAGGTTCTGGAGACACACACGTTTGCAAGCTTCATCTGGAGCTCCAGTGAATGCTGAAGACTGAGGTTAGCTTCAGTTCAGCTATGTCAGGGCTGTAAAATGTCTTTTTTCTTCCTTCTGTTGAGCAAAAATTTCATGTTCAGGTTCCTTCCAAAAGGTGATTTTGTCCATCAATCCAACCACCTCCACCCTCCCCTCTCCCTCCTCCTAGTAAATGTAAGAAAAGCCCTTCCTGGTCAGGGCCACACATTAATATTTTCACCTTGAAAATAGTTATTGCCACGATTTCCCCATGCAGGGAGCCAAAAGACTCACTGTTCTCTGAAACCTCTCAAGTACATAACTTTCAGAGGAGAAGGGGAAGCCTTTTGAGGTTAAGTAATAAGACTTGATAAGAAACATCAAAAATCTCAACCAAAATCTGATACTGAAATCAGGATGAGGATTTCTTGTGGTGCGCGTGATGCAGGAGGCCAAGCTGAGGAATCATTACCATCCTGCCCAGCCTTAGATTGCAATATGGGTGAGGTGTGCACCATGTTTCTGCATCCTTTCTCATTCTCTTAGAAGCAGAAAGGGATGACCATGCCAGTCAGAGTGCTGCCATGGTAGTGCGGGGCTTGAACTCCTGCTCAAACGCAAGCCTCTCAATGTTCCGTGCTGCCAGTATATCGGGTTCTGCTCTGGCCCCATGATAAGTGCAGCAGATGCCTCCACAGGCAGGAAGCTCGTGAGCAGAGGTGGGACAGAGATTGAGATAGAGTCACATCTTTATTTATATCCTTTGTGAACGTTGTATTTCCAGCCAGCTAATTGCAGTGAGCCCACAAAGAAACACGGGACTGGAATGGCCCTTAGACAGGCAACTCCAGCTCCTCATTGTACGATACCTTCCATCCTGCTGAGCCTAATTGTCTGCAACCAACAAAAAAAATCCCTGTTCTTTCTCAATTCCTTTTCTCTAATCTCTCTCTGTGCCTGTCCTTGAATTGTAAGAGGTCTTGAGTAAAGACTGTCACTTTTCTGGGAAGCTTCATGTTTTATGTGGCAGAAAGAGGTGTCAGCATAAGGCAATTATAATGGAAAGAGGCATATTTCCATTGTATAAAAGAGATCTTGAAAAAGGAAAGGTACCAGAGTTTTGGGCTGGAGACATAGGGGACATCCATATAATAGCACAGGGAACATTTCTGTGCAGTCATCCATTAAATCACAGGTACTCACGTGTGCATCATGCACGCTGCTAACTATGCCTTGTGTGATAGCTCACCGTGTGGTAGACCTGCTCCCGGAAGGACCAAGTGCTTTCTGCTTCCACCAAATCCACTCTGAGTTTTAGACACCAGACACCAATTTAATCTTGGTACCGTAGTGTGAATATTAAACTATACCCCACATGGCTGATAGATTATGTGCTCAACCAGCTCCCTTTTCACCTTGGAGAACCGAGGTAAAGTATAGTTACATCAGTGAAAGGAGGAAGGCATATAGATCTGCCTCAGCAACATGTTCAGCTTCTGTGAGGGATGGGCTTCGCTTTGCCTGACACCGCAGCCTGCAGTTAACACCGTGGGGAGGAATGCAAAACAGCACCAGGGTTTTGCTGTGATCGTGTCTTGGTTCGCTTTATCAGAGAGTCTTTGAATTTCCTCCTGACACTGGTTGGAGAAGGAGTGAGAAGGAGGGGCTGCTTGCTGTCCTTGCCAACTTATGTCAGCTCTTCCCGCAGAAAATGTTGAGCAGGGTGAGAAATATGCTCTGTGATCACAGGGGCCCTTGATAGACAAAACAGGATCACACTGACTCTGGGTTTTTGCCTTTTTCCTGTGCTGTAGCAACAGGGAACATTGAAACAGCTTGCCAAAACTGCAGGGCTTTCATGCCAGTAAGTCAGGACATTCCTTGTTTCTTAGTGTTAGTGATATCAATTGAATTGGCTAATTAGGGACATGCAATTTCTCGGTATCAATCCTGTCAGGTAGTGGGGGTCTGGTGGAGAGAGCATGCTGTGTGATAGAGTGGGATGAGTTTGCACTGAATTATAATTCCTCTCCACCTTCTGTATTTGTGCGTGGGCAGCTGACCACCAATTTGTAATTTGTGCTTAGAAGTCAATGGGGACAATGCAGTCAGTCCATGAACTTCATCTGAAATGAGCATCAGCTCCAGGAAATGTGCTAACATCACGATTATCATTATGAACAAACATAAGGAGAAAGGCACTGCACAGTCACATCTGCACATGGAACAACACCTACTGCCTTAAGTCACGACACCACCCATGAATTCTCTACCCAAAAGCCGGGTGCAAGGATGAGCTCCAGCTGTTCAGCTCAGGCTTATGTGAAAGAGGAGGGAGACGGGATGTGGAGGAGGATTTGTGAGACGGCTGGAGGGTAGCATTTACACGCAAAATGGGCTTGCTGGAGAAGGGTGGCTGGGCAGACTGCTAGATTTGGTACACAGGGGTGCTTTCAGACTGTGAAGGGGGCAAGATCAGATGAGCGCATTTGCATTTAAGGACTCTGGGTATTTTGCAAAGATCTCTAACTCTGAAGCGCTATGCAGCAATGAAGCAAATGTAGTTAAAAAGTCCCTTTGCAAAGCCTGCGTTTCTGCCTTCTAGGCACACCATCCCTCAAGGGGCTACACAAGAAAGGAGGCAACCACAAACAAGGTATAATTATGAACAATCACAAGAACAGGAGTACACACGAAGCCTGAGCCCCATTGCCAGAGACTTGGGCAAACACATGTCAGAATTTACACCCTGAGAGGATGCTCAGAGAAGGAGGTGTGACCCAGGGAATGAGTGTCACAGAATAAAAAACAGAGCAGTGAGCAGACGCTGCCCAGGTCCTTTTGGCTTTAAAATTCATGGGGTCCAGCAGCCTGGACCACTCACTGGCACGCATGTCAGTGGGGGTGCTAAGAAATTGGACATATGATGGCTTGACCACCTTTTACACACATTGGAAACATTAATCTCAACAATAATCCAAAGGAGTGAATGCTTTCCTCATTCTTCCTGTTCTCCTCCATCTCCAGATGGAGATAATGAGGCAACAAGCTGATTTGGCATATGTGGCACTTAAAGCAACAAAGGGGCTGAGGATGGGGATATGCCAAACATCCCTTCCAGAGGAAGGTTTGATCCACTGGGCTCTGCTGATTTCACACACCCTAATCTAATTCTTTGCCTTATATATTGAAGAAGGATCCGCAAAAGAAATCAGCTCTTGCTTAATTTGCTGTAGTTAAATGCCTGGCATCAGAACTTCAACAGATGTGGAAGAAAAAGCCACGCCTATCAGTGAAATGTACAGGCCAGCATGCTGCAGGGAGAAGAGATCATTTGGGAGATATTCACTGCACCTAATTGTTGGGCTAATCTTCCAATTTATGTATTTTTAATTGCCTGAATGACAGTTGGCCAACGGCATTTTTGATGTGGCATGCATCACCCCAAAACGAAATGCCCTGCAGCCACTGCATCGGGAAGGTTTGCCCCCATTGCTGTCCCCTCTGAAACCGATGCAGAGCTGGATGTAAGACTCAGATGGGACAGAAGCAGATTCAGCATTATGAATTAAAATAGGACAGGATGACAAGAGTCAGCTCTCAGTCATAGGTGAACAACTTCTTACCTCTGGGTTTCTGTGTCTAACAGGACAAGATTTCACAGCAGCAGCCAGCACAGTCTGCAAAGATACTTCTAAAAATATTAGCTTGAAGTGAAGAGGGGGAACAGATCTGTAGATGTAAAGCTTCATCAGCATTTATAAAATGCTTAGTCTCAGACAGCAGCCAACAGAAAGTCATCATGACAGGTGATCATCCAATTCGGCGTTCCTTCCCTGAGAAAGCTAAATCCTAGGTCACCTCTTTTGTAAGAAATGTAGATACTTGTTTTCTACGAGTGGATAGGAAAGAAGTGTCCACTTTTCATCACACACTGGCTCTATAGTATGCAGACTGGGAAAACATGTTTTGTACAGCCAGCTTGATGCTTCAGATTAATTCTGTTTATTTTCTGACCTTTATATTAGCAGTTCTCCCATTCATCAGTACAGGATCTGCACAAGAGCAGAAGCTGCTGCCTGACCTTCAAGGCAGAACCACAGTAGCACTTACATGACACTTTGGTGCCTCATATACACACAGACATCCATCCTGGAGGCTGCTGGAAAAATTGTTCTCCTGGATTGCTGCTTGTGCAGCCAGCAGGTTCCTCTTCCTGATGGCATCAAGCTACTAGACTTGCTTTTCTAAGCTTTTCAGAGCCCAAGCTCCATCCTGCAGGACAACAGGGTTGACTCCTGTCTTTAGTTAACCCTGACTGCCAGCATCCATCAGCCTGTCATTGTGCCCCCTTCTCCTTTTCCGTAGAAATTAGCCCATGCTCATGTACGCACGCCATCCAGCCCACTCATATACCCTGAACCTCTGGCCTGCACCCCACACTATGCAATTCGTACTCTTTCTTGCCCCACAAGCTCTGGCAAAGCCTGTCCTAGCCCTGCTCGGCTCTCATCCCCATCGGTTGTTCAAAGTCAACATTTTATTTCACATTTGCCAGAAAGTGAAAACTTTCAGAAGAGGGAGAAAGGCACAGAGAGACTGCATGGACTTTTCTTAGGGTTTCTTATTCCTCCAGCCCTCCTACGTTCCTCTTTCTCATGCTCTGCAGCTGCTAGGTTGAGATCTCTCGCCCTGTATCAACCACTTACTAAATTTTCCATCAAGCAGCTTCATGGAGGGCAGCTCTTCCATGCTGCCCTTCCTGTTTAGAAGGCACTTTTTATAAAAGCAAGCAAAGCCATTTCATTTATCTGCCTTAAAAATTAACAAACTCTTTTGCTGCAGTGCCCTGCAAGCCTTCCCCAGCAGTCAGCGTGGCTGTGCAGAGACCACCGCTGACCACAATATCCAGCATCCCAACAGCATCTTGCTCTGGTGCAACAGGGGGCACAAAATTCCACCCCATGATTCCTGCCACCACAGGAACAATTTGGGGTTCATCCACAGTAGCATTTTCAGAAAGATGTGCACCTCAACTTGAAAGCACCAGGCAATAGCAGAGATCTCATACTCAAGAGAACTTAATGCAACAACAATTGACCTCACAGTTAAAAATGTGTGCATACTGTCCTGCTGTAAGTTTGCTAACTGGAACTTCCAAGCCTTGCATCATGTAGTGTCTTCACCAGACAGATGAAGGAGTCTTGTCCTCTCACAGGTTTTCCAGAACCAGATCCAGGTGTAGACATGCCTTTGTATTATCACCTTTTGACTTCTCATTCCTTTCACTTGGTTGCTACATCCTCTCTGAAGCTGCTTGTGTGAAATACATACAAATCCAATAACTGCACTATATGAAAGAGCAAGAAAAAGAGCAAAAGTAAGAGAATAGCTTCCTTTGGATAATCGATTCTTTTGGGAAGTTCCATTTTAATGAACAAAGTCAGTCTGTTTATGCAACAGAGATCACAGTAAGGGTCTGACCCCTGTACTGACAAGCAGAAGCTGGAGAGCTTTTACATTTTTTAGCAGCCATTTTGCAAAGAGCTACATTATGAACTATGCTCAAAGTCAATAATACGAAGACAATTATTAACAGGGGAGAATAAATAAGGTGGTTAGAAAATATGAATTTCTCTCACACATGCTGGTCACATTTGTTGAGCTCTGACATGCAAATATCAGTTATAGTCTTGCAATACTTAGGTGAGGAGGGTTTAAATCCCTTTTGATTCAAGCCTATTGTGCTCCCCACACTGAGGAACTCTGTGAGGCCTGCTGAGCCCCAAGCGTATGTTAAAGCAACCCCAAGGCTGCTTCCTTCCACAGCAGAAAGCTTGAAGGGGCACATTTGTCCCATATCCCAGAGGCCCGGATCTTCCCACTAAGCTGGGGCTTACATGGAAGGCCAGTACTGAGCAGAGGATATTTCCAGGGGAATCAGCTCCTCCCTATTTAAAGGGTCCTTTGATCTACAAGAGAAATCTAACAGGAATTTAGCACAGCTAATAGTCAAGCCTTTGATCTTCCCTTTGGAGTTTCACTGTCTGTCAGCCAGCCTGAACCCCTACTTCCAGCAATACGAGCCAGAGATTCCTCCCTAGCAGATTACAGTGAATTTACCAGCTCCATAGATTGAGCAGTGTTGCAGGGCTTTTTGCTCCCATTCACTTTACTTTTGGGTAATTTCTCCCTTGAAACATTTTCTTGGACAATGGACCTTCCCTTCAGTCTCACTTTCACATCTCTGTCAAGATGGTGGATATTTCTACTCAGGTGGCAGGCAGACCATTGTGGCAGAACATAGAGTCTGAAGGATATTTGCCTCCTCAAGAAGATCCTACATTCTTTGCAGATCTAAATGGGTTTCTGTTAAAGCAGGGACAAATCAAGATTTTGATGACAGATGCCAGTGCCAACCTCATATCCTATTTCTGCATCTAAGTATTTGCTTTTAATTAAATTTACTGCCCAAATTAACAGTGGAGGTGCCCAGATTTCTAATTGGATCATCGCAAGCCAACTTTACATCATTCTGAGAAGTCAGCATCCTCAAGGAATATTGGGAAAAAAACAAACTTTTACTAAATGTGATCAGTTACAGAGAGGGGAAATGTGTTAAGGGCTGTTAGTCTGTACCTCTAAATGTGTTTGACAGCCTCAATACCTAAAATGGTGGTTTAGATTATCAAAGGGAAGGCACCCAACGCCTTTGGTATAATAGTCAGTAGTCAACTGCCAAGGTATTAAGCATGTCTTGACCCTACATGTTGTTTTACCTACAGGTGGAGTTATTTTATGGTAGTGTTTCCCAACCATATTGCACATGAGGACTGGTGATGTTTTAACACCTTTTTGGTCCAACTCCTTTTCCCCCTCAACACATTCCTCACTGGAAGGGCTGCTGACAGCCCCTGGCCCCACTGCTAGCATGGTGATGGACCGACCTAACCCTATTCCTATCCAGAACCCTCAACATTTCCCCATCTGGTTCCAGGGCAGCAATACAGCTTCACAGCCTCCAAGGTTTACAAACTCCAAATAAACTTAAAGCAATAAGAAAAGTCTGGGTTTTGATTTCCCAGTCTTCCACAGTCTGCAGAGCCCCCAGACAGCCAACAGCCCCCCAACACCACCATGCAGAATGACAAAAGCAGTACCAAACAGCCAGCCAACCAAGACAGCCCTCCCACATCAGACTTAATCTTAGGCTGGTCGTAGAAACAGGACACCTCCAATACTTGTCCTCCTGACAAGCTCCCATCCAAGCTGGCTGTCCTGGTTTCGGCTGGGATAGTTCCTGAAGCTGAACACTACCTTCAGAGATCCCCAGACAGGCTCACCAGGCTGCTCATTAATTCCCTCCTGGCCCCCACGAGGAGTCCCAAGCAGATTGCACTGAAGTTGGCTGAAGCTCAAAAAGGTGACCTGGAAACATCAGCAATAACCTTCTCTCCCCAGTCTACAGAGCCCTGCTGGTGGCACTGGAAGTGCAGCCCACTGGTAGCATCTGAACTCACCATTTCTTTTCTTTGCCCTGTGACTCAAATGGTGGGAGCCAGCCAGAAACTCAGAAATGTCAAGTTTAGTATCATAAAGCCCCATTGATAAAGACAATTTGTAGTGCATTCACGATGGGAAGCACTTCTCACCGGGAGAATATCAGGGACTGCTGAATTCAACAAAACAGGTGCAACTATTTCTTTTTCCAAGGGTATAGTCCTGTCCCAGCAGTGAGGACTAACCCCACAGGCAAATAACAGCCTTAATTTTGGCTTGACAGCCAGGAACAGCTAGCATGCACTTCAAAACTGTAATCTTGAAATGCACAACTAAAGCAGGGAGGAACAGAGGAGAGCACAAGTCCCCGACAGGACTTATTTGAATAATCTTGCTGACATATCTGTTCTTTTCTCAAAATTTCCAGTCGGCACAACAGATCACAATATGAAATCAGATACTGTCACTGGGTTCTGATAAATGAGAACATAAGGACTAAACACTCCCTTCCCATCTGAATAAATACTCCAATTCGAACTGCTCCACTCGTATTGTTCACGCTGTCACTAAAATCCTGCAGGCGGCATCAGAGCCTAGTAACTGAGCATCACCCGTCGTTACTCACTTCATGAACAGATATAGATTTTCAGCTCTCATTTACTGACGAACATATTTCTGACATTATTATCTCTTCTAAAAGCCTCTGCATGAGTTATGCCTACTGGATTCAAAAGGAAATTTTGCTTCTCTGCCTATGAATTAATGACGAGATTTTCAGTGTCTCCAAGACATTTAGAAAATAAATTCCCCTTTAATTTTAAAATTGCAAGTAAAGGAGAAGCTACTACACTATTAGGCTAATTTTTGCAATGTTTAAGTGACTGCCTGTTAAAAACTTGCAACTCCTTTCCAGTCTGAATTTGCTGAGTTGCAAGTTCCATGTCAGTGGAGCTCGTTAGATGTTTTTCTGTTTGATCCAGCAGGCAAAGTAGATACTTATGAATTGTGGTTCCAGCATTCAACTTTCTTTTCCACAAATTGAACAGGTCAAGGCCCCAGTTACAACCTTACTAGTATTTAAGGCCAATTGCCAAGGCAGGGTTTTTGCTTCATATAATTCTAACAGTTCTTATTTTCACCCTCTCCATCTTTGTGGTAGTCAAAACCCTTTAGGGTGGAATCTAGCCTTATTTTGGGCAGGAATTCAATAGCAAGAGCTGGGTTTGCAATGCTTCTGTCCGCTTCCAGGGCGCGCTTTGAGCTGGAAGAGGACACAGGCCATAAAGCAATGATTGTGCCAGATGCAGAGATTGAGAATTTGATAATCTGAAATAACTCAAAATACAATCCCTGCCTTGCACTTATATGGCTTAATCGTTCTGCTCCGCTGCTCAGGTTGGAAAGCCGCGGCTGGAGGCCAGCAAACATCTGAGCGAAGTCAGCTCCAGGCGCTGCTTGTAACCAGCAGCAGCAAAGCTGGTTAGTGGTTGTTTTGTGGCCACTGTTCACTGGCTTGGTTCCTCCCAAAATCAGTTTCAATCTCACAGAGATTATTTACTTCTAACGAGCCAGGGTGGTTCTTGGCAGACAAAAAGAAGAGGGCTGGGAAAGTGGATGTGAATACCAGAAAAGGTGCAGAGGCACTGAGCAGGCTGAGCTGAAGGTGCTGCTTCATGGCTGGGAAATTAGCTGCAAGAAACCTGCTCAGCCATTAACTGCTGAGGGACCCCGGGTGCGACCGAGCCGGAGGGGATCAGTTCTCCTGATCCTCCTCACTCACCTATGCTGTCACTCCATCGTTGTTTCTGACATGGACCACAAATATTTTCTGTAGTGCCCCTCAGAGTCACTACAGCATGGTATTTTGCAGAGATGGACTGCGATCAGCAAAGAAAAGGGAACATGTAAATGGGGTTTAAAGACAAGAAATGGCTCAAGGGGACATGTTCTCATTATAGAGAAGGGAGGGGAAGAGGCGGGGGGGACGACAAGGGGGTCTGTCTATGAAAGGTCTTGATGAGGGACAGGGATTAATTTACAACAGCACATTTAATGCTGCATGTGGTACCAAAGTCGAGACACTAAGATGCCCAGGAGGTTTAACAAAGAACAGTTCAGAGGCATTCAGAGCTCTTGGAAAAGGCCCAAACCCAAAGCACTGTTACTGCAGATAAAACCTGAAGGAGCAGAGGGGTGGCTATTATGCCGCCACAGGATCCTATTGATCCACACGATGTGATTCTAGCTATTTGGTTCGGAAAGGCAGGATTGGTTAGACAGAGGTGGGATGTTACCAAAGGCAGAGTGAGAAGATGATTATCCTCTGCAGGACACAAGGCACAGCAGGTAATTACTGCCTGTGGGACCACAAGGATTTAGCTTGGGACAGAGAACATGGAAAATAGCAATATGTCTTAAAAGACCATTTCTGTTGAGTCCATGATTGTTAGTATTCAGTAAAGTTATAAATTGCAGTCCATAATCTTGTCTTCCAAAGGTATTCTGTGCTCTGCATTGAGGATCAGGACGGAGAGGGCAGAGTTTGTTTTGTGAAGAACCATCTGTCTCCGACGATGGCGTTTTTGTCCTTAACAGTCTACAAGAGCTTGTTGAAGGGCTGGGATGGCTGGTTGGTTTTACCATACAGTTTCTATAACATTACCTGCTGCTTTGGATGAAGTTCATTCATTGCTTTCTTGGGATTGCCTTTTCTAAAAACATGCATGAATTACTCCTCGTGATTATGTGCCTGGGGACAGTGAGCAGGAACATGCCAGAGACCAGCAATGCAGCAGTAAACCCACAGCAACCTGCAGCCACCTCTTCCTCCCATCGTCCCTCTGATAAGGTGTTAGAGCTCAAGCTCTGAAGCTTTTAAGCTCAGAGACAAGCTCCAAAGTCAGAATGTGGGACAGAGAAGAAATAAGAGTTGGGCAGAGAAAAGAAAACTGTACCTTTGAGTCTGAACATCTTGAGATTCCTAGGATTTGTTGGTTTCCCATTTATCATGGCCAAGCATAAACAAATCTGCCACAGGGATCATTCACGAGTTGCTTGTCATCACAGAGAGTATCTGCTGCTGGTGAAAGGAAGAGACCCCCCCTGAGAAGTTTAAGGCAGGCTGGTATTTTCCTGGGAGAGAGACAGAACTGCTACAGTCAGATAATCACATTTGTGTTCACAGCATTCTGGAGACACCCAGCATTATACAAATATCATAAACATACACAGAGAAGAAGATTAACGATGTGAGAAGGTGGGTTATATACACAGACAAAGTCAACAGCTAGATGACGAGACAACCTTGTGAAATAGGACTCTAATTTTGCTGGAAGATGCATTGCAGCTACCATGAAGCACCAGCTTTAAATGCTTCAGGAATGTGTGTTTTAGCTCAGGTGGCCCTAGCATCAGTAGGTGAACGAAATGGTATTTTTATATCAGAACATAGATTTTACCTAGGATCAGAAATGACTTATTACTCTGCAGAGGAGCTGATGACCAAACAGCAGTGTGTGTGTATACACATACGCTGGGTAACAAGGTCTCAAAACTTTCATAATATTTAAGCTGTTACCTGATCCCCAGATACTCCTTCTTTGCAGCAAATAAGGAGAAGAGCTAGGAGAGAACATTTTTATATTTGCCTGAATGATTAAGATGTCTTCTTCACAGTTTCTAAACAATCCTGTCATCGCTACTCTTGAACGAACCGCCTAAAAAGATAGCTGTTCTCCAGCTGAGCTACTCTGAACCAGAGGAGTCCATAGGACAAGACAGATTTTTATCTGGAAGAAAAGGCTTTTAGAAAAGCAGCAGCAGCTAGGGGTAGAGAGATGTCAGAGCCGCTCAGCCCTTCCGTCGCGGGCTCCATCCCGGTGACAGCGGCTGCGGCGGCTGCAGCTGCCGCCCGTGCGGGGCCGTGTCTGCTCGGATGAGGAGCAGCTGGGGCTTCATCCCTGTGACTGCGCTGCCAGGGGCCAGGGTGGTTGGCAAAGGGGGCTGTCAAAGGATGTGACTAAAGGCTTCTGATGAGAGAGAGCCACTGTTTTTTTCTTTTTTCTCTGCAGAGAAATGCCACAAGAAGCTGAGTTTTCTGTCTGTGACTCACTCTGAGGCAAGTTTGGAGTCAGCACTGGTGCTTGAAGGAAGCCTGAGACAAACCCAAACCCAAACCCCGACTGGATTAAATACTGCTGTATGTGATGGTTTACATCTTTGCAAAGCAGACATCATGAGTTGCTGCATGCACATCCTCTCTGAGGCAGGGGTTTTTAACCGTCACTGTATATGAGAGTAAATAACTCCACAAGGCACTGGAAGAGTAAATCTCCCACCTCACAGCACCAAGGAACGTGGAGACAAAATGAATTTTAACCCCTGTGGAGAGAGATTGGGGTTTCTTGTAGCAAGAAAACGTCTGTAGTGTTTTGGTTATGATGTCTTGATGCATACCTCTCTTTTCTTGGGAGACTCCTCTTCCTGATTCACGATTTACAGCACAGAGGAGCGGAGATCAAAACCCTTATCCCCACCCAGCCCTGCCAGTGGGATTGCTTCACTCAGTTACCAGTCCAACCGCTGCAGTTTATTTGCAGTGCATAAGAAAGAGTTAACATTGCACTACCACAGTTTTAGCTCAGAAAATGCCTGATATCTCTTAAAACTTAATAAAGATTTGTAGTTGAGATACATACATGAGATGAGCCTAAGCATCCTGAACGACAACCACGCTTGTGCTTCAACCTCCAGCATTACATCGATGCTGCAGAAGGTCTGACAACTGTATCACTGAGCAGCACCACAGCAGGGCTGGCAGCGCTGATCTGCCCGGCACCACTTCCAGGAATGCTCAGCACTCCTGAAAAATCTCCCTCTTACCCCCGAGTACGATCGGACAACCCGACAGACGGACAGCCCTTCCAGCGTGCAGCAGTGCAGGGAGAAGTGGCAGGGAGCAGGCAGGACCGCAGGAGCTGCAGCACCGCTGCGTGGTGACGGGTCCCTCTGCAAGTTAAGCACAAGGACGCAAGCTTGCTCTTTTTAAATGCACTATTTAAGACCGGTGCATCACTTTGTGTTGCACCAAGGAAAGATGTTTCCACACCGTTTAGAGGCTTTTCTCTGCTCCCTTCCCTCCCCCCTAGCTCTAGTTCCTCTGGGTGCAAACAGCCCTAGCTCCCCATTTTTAAAGCCCCTGCTCTACCGCACCAGAGTGCACAGCAGTGACACTGGGATGCTTCTTCATAACTCTATGCCTGACTTGAAAACACAGTCAGTTTTGCTTAAGGCCTCGAGTAAAAAAAAAAATTTCTTGGGGAAAAAAATTGTGAAATTTCCTAATAAATTTCTCTTTTGATCTTTACAAACTTCTTCCATTCCTGACATGTAAATTAGAGAAATATAGGATCACTCCTTACAAAAGATCTGTGACATTAATCAGTTTGTCTCTAGGGAACTCATGCATCATTGTTTGTGCATCCCAGAAGTACTAAATTCAACCACGATCACAGTCAGTGCAGGTAGATTCACGTTATAACAACATAGCTGTAGCCACAGGAGTGTTTTAAGAAATCTGTGCTATGGATTACATCTTGAAAATTCAGGAGTCCTTATCTAGTACCCCAAATGGTTACTGCCTGAATCGCCGGTAAGAGTCAACAGAAAGTTGAATTCGTATATGACCTGTTCTTGACTGTCAACATGGAACAACTTGTAATGAGATATAGAAACATAATCAGGAGGTTATTTTATAAAGCCATATTTCCTATGGTTATATCAAACAAGATTTTATTATCTTACAGTTGTTTCAACATAACAGCCAGGAGAAGAGTGACAGCAAACCAAACTGTGCATGGGATTTGACCACTGGCAGCCAACGTGTGCAAGTGGAGCGCTCGGGCACCTGCTAACCAAGAGCATCTCTGGACAGTGGCAAAAATAGGTGGCAGAATCAGCTTTTCACTGTGACTTACCTGAGGGTCTTTGGTGAATTAACAACACAGTACAGACAGAAATTTTGGCTTAAAAGCCATGAATCCAGCTATCAAAGGACTTGGTCTGCTTCCTGGAGTAGTCTCACTGGACGAGGACTGTGTCAGCCCCGAAACCCAATGACTGCAAGGCCCAGGGTCACGGCACCGAGATGTGTTTCATCACCCAACCTCCATTTCCTTTTAAACACCTAAATAGTTTCTATGACATGTCTGCAAACTGAAGACAAACTGATCTCTCAAGAAAAGTTTATCAGTGGTTTTCAGCCTGTAAACTGTGGACTCCCCAGGGCTCGAGCTTAATTTTAAAAGTCTGAGAAAAATAACAAGAAAAGCTAGTTAAATGTCAGCAGCCTTAAACCTGCTATCTGGGGCCTGCACCTCTGTTGGAAGATATGCGAGCATTAGCAAGTCAGAAAAAGTCTGAAAATCACTGAGCCAGGATATTAAGAGATCAGCCTTACTCCCTAATTCTCCACCTTATTCCCTAATTCACTTTCAAGATGAGAAAAGACTCCATCTCAAATGATCTCACTGCAGCATCAGCTCCAAGCCAAGCAGATAAATGGCCTTGCAAAAAGCTCTCTCAGTCAGAAATGGTGTGAATTAGGTCAAGGTTGGGATAATGCAGAGATCAGGAAACAGGGCTTCCACGTGAGCCAAAAAGCTAAGTGCTAATAGCCAGGAGAGCAATATATAATGAGCTCTTAAGAAGAACAACACATAACTAACCCATATATTTCCTCACTGGCAGTCAGCTGCATGTTGGTGCTTTAATGAAGTTACAAGGCAGAACACAGGAGTATCTAATCTCCAGAGAACATTATTAGTGAAGACAAACTACATTTCACAATGCTGCCATTATTTTTGCTAGCATCTCATTAATCATTTAATGGTCATTACGCATTATTTGCTTAGCCTGGGCAGAGTACTCAGCTGTGCAAAAATACTCAGATTCAGGTGGTCGCTGCCCCACAGAGCCAACAGAGCTTTAATTTGTCTCTGCTGCCAGTATCCATCAGTGCCTAGTGTTTGGAGGGAGGAAATACTGCCCATGTCCTTCTTCACAGGCAGTTGAAATGGAAGGTGAGCTCTGCTGTGATAAATTGAAGATGCTGAAAGATTTCCAGGCAGTGAAAGGTAAAATCCTCTGTCAGCTTTACAGAGAAAGGCGGCAATGATGCTGCTCTGCTGTCCTCAGATACCAGTGGGAGACTGGTCCCCAAACTGTCTGAAAAAGGTAATAGAAAATAAAGCTCAGTTGCAACCTGCTGGTCAATTATAGACGGGCTCTCAGGGGTGTCTACCTGTGTGCCCAAGGGTTAGCCCAGGGCCCACCTGAACCACAGAGGAACAAGATATTGGTCTGCAGGCACTGTTGCTGGTAAAGGTGATTTATGGTGTTAATGGCCTTCACCTAAACACAGGATGACATATTTCCTCTAAGTCTTGAAAAAGCATTAACCCTTGTCCTCTGAATAAACACGGCCAGGTTTTCCAATGCACCAGCCAAGAGGTGCCAAAAGCAGAGATCGGACCACAGTCCTCCCGTGGTCACCTGGGAGAACATAGCTGCTCTCACACCACAGAGACGCAGCGTTTCACCAGTGACTTACTCATCCTCCCAGCACCCGGTGTGGGGGTGCATGGGGATCCACACTTAACCCCAAAAAGGGAAACTGAGGCGAGGAACACACGTTGCTCGGTACCTGCTCCTTGTGGCCATACAGTGCTCATTTTAAGTAAACACCGTGTGGAGGTGGCACCCGTGTGGCAATTAATGAGACAAGAAATTAGGAGGGAAGAGACATTCAGAGCAAAATTAATTTCATAGCTGTCTCCTGCAGTCTGGGAATGTGCTGGGCCAGTTCTGCATCCCAGTTTGTCTCTGGGTAACTCCATCGCCGACAACAGAGGCACAAAAAGGAGCGGGGCGATAACTCAACCCCCTGCGGTGCTGGTGGGGGGACCCCGACTGCAGCCCCCACTCGGAGCAGGACGGTCACCTCTGTCCCTCCAGGCGGGTGTCAGAGTTGCTGTGCCTTTGCAGATCAATTGTACAACCCACATTTTTAACAGGGGAAAAGTTGTTCTTTTTTGTGTGCCCTTACATCATCTCAGGAGCAGCTGACCAACCCATGTAACAGTTTTCTAAAAATATTTTGCCTGGGGCAGACATTCAGGACAGAAAAAAATTCAGTCCAGGTAATTAAATAATTTGTCAAAGTTGTAAACAGCTCCTAATGAGGTAACCCATCATCTCCCACACCACAGGCCAGGAGCGCTGCCACCAGAGCCCTGGGGGCCCTTCCCCGCTGCCAGGACAAGTGCTCCTGGCAATGGCCTGTTTCCAGCAGAGCAAGCTTCAGGACGGGTGAAATGTCTGCTCCTGGATACCGGCTTTCCTGGGGGAAAGAGGGTCCAGTCCCGGCACAGAAAAGGGAAACCAAAGTGTGACAAACCAACTCATATCCCCAGCACTTCACTCATTGCTGGGGTTTGGGGGAGGCCAGGGAGCAAGCAGGGTTACTGGCACAGCCACTGCCTCTGTCCTTCGGGGACCGACCCAACGGTGAGCGTGGAGCTGGTGGCACAGACTGAGGGCGCAGCCCCAGATACACTGGACCTGCGCTGCTGGCTCTCTGCTCCCCACCTAAATATATGTATAAGGGCTTGCTCTGGATATGCACACACCCTGAAGGCATGCATGCTGTGTGCACAGCACCGGTGCTGCTCCAGCATCGCAGGCTCATGCACAAAACTGACCATACCATCCGTTCTGCTGAATTTGTCCTATTTTAAATTACCAACTCAAGTTTTGGTGATGAAATTATCCTTTTCCCCAAAGCAAGAGGGACTGATGGCTGTGCTGCACCAAAAGGGCTCTCACCTATAGGGTGAGGGTTTCCCACACCTGTACCCACCACCCTCTCCATCACCTGAGGCAAAAACCTTACAGTTGGTATTTTACTCCTATAAAGGAGCGGGGAAGGGTGTCCACTTCCCTCTCCCCGTGTTCTGCAGTGCTGAGGCAAAAGCAAAGGATTGTCCAACGTGGACATCCAAAAGATGCACTGAGGAACAACAGCTTCCAGCACGGTTTTGGAGTTTTGCTGCCAAGGAGCAGCTGCCTTCCTCTGAGGACGGTGCCCCTGTCCAACAGCCCGGAGAGCCGCAGGCAGCCTCGCAGCAGGCTCAGAAAGGTGACCACACCGCTGGGGACATGGGGCAGGTTATGAGAGAGAGATTATTTTAGTCCTTGTTTCCTCTTTGTTTCACCCTAAGAACTGAGTAATCAAATGTGCTTAGTTTTGAGAATCATTTTGAAGATTTGCCCATGTCTAGCAATTTACTTACCTCAAGGGTCCTTTGTCTCTCTCTCCCCTGGAAGCTCCCGATGTCTTTTGCGCAAATTAAGGAATATTCCCTTTCTTCTATGATTCAACAACTCCGTGTCTCAGCTCTGAGTTACTGGTGAGATCCCAGATCACAACAGAGCACAGTAATTACCCTGAGGCATCCTTCACAGACCTCTAACATCCAGGCCAGGCGAGTACATTTGGGAGAAGTAAAATTCCCTTGTAGCTTGTGCTGTCCAGAGGATGCTTCCTACTGTTTTCACATCTTATTTTCCTGAGCTGTGAGGAACTGTTTATCCTTTACTATGTTTTTGCCCAGGAGAGCTGGAAAGGCAAAATGATTTCTCTAAAGTAATTGTTCTACAGAGAGTGCACAACACTTTCTGAACCCGAGTCAGCACATAAATGCAAGCCGTTAAATGAGAAACCTAACGAGCATTAAAGCAGTTGGGAACTGAGACAGGCTGCATCCTGGCTAAAAATCACCTGTGGAGTTCAGCCAGGGATCCTGATGCCCTATAACAGCAAAATGGAGGGGTCCTGATGTCCTATAATGGCAAAATGGAAACATCAGTTGATTAGCAGTGGGTTTTTATTGCTGATGGATGAACACTAACAGTCATTTCCAGTCACAGGTAAAGGAGAACACAAATATTATGGTTGGTGCAATTGTATTTCCATTAGGCAATTGTAATTCCGTTAGGTAAACAGCGAGTTGCTGTTTAGATCGGAGGAGCTGACATTGCGGCCCTGTGAGTCAGCGTGTGTCGCACACCCGCCGTATGTGCCTGTGAGCAACTATAGGTACCCCTCCCCGCTGTTCCCTTTTGGCACCATCCCATCAAGGCAACCAGCCCTGCAACGGGAGCTGGCGTGGGCAGAAACCTCAGTGCGGGCAGCAAGTGTACTTCCCTGGAGATGGTTCCTCTCTTTTTTAACAAAATAGGTAAATGGAACACCCTTTTTTTTCCCCTTTCCTGAACATGTGTGGAAACCTGAGCTGAGAAGAAATCTGTTTTCAGATGAAAGCTGGGGAGAGGACAATGATGTTGAATATGTTAGAAAAAACCTGAGCTTCCATGTGTGGCAATGAGCTGTATTTATCTGTAAAATAAACTTTTGAGAGGAAAAGAGGAATTGCCTTTGGGATATTTAAAATGGACAGAAGATGATAATCCTGCCCCATGGGGCAAATGAGCTCCTCTGATTGCACCATGCCCTCTGACGGGGAGCAAGAAGGAGCCCCAGTGCAAGGGCGTTGGTCATGGATGTAGTATGGTACAAATGTCACAGTACATGTATGATGTGTAGCTGAGAGCAGCCTTTGCCCCAAAGTGCCATTCCAGGCTTTGAAACATATCGATTGTCACAGCCTCCTGACTGAAGGGCTGGTCCTTTCAGCCCATTTTCATAGGGAAACCTGAGCTCGCAGTGACGTGGCGTGCTCGGAGCCAGGCGTGTGTTCCCTGCCTCCCCCCTGCCCCGCTCAGGGCTGGGGACCTGCTTCACCAAAAAGAAACGGGGCGGCAGCAGTAACACAGACGAGCTCATTTGACTCGCCTGATTTCTCCCGGCCGATGAATCGCTCAACAGCCCTCAATCAGCAGAGAGGGCAGCTCACAGAGATCCACCGACGGCTCTCCGTTGAGCGTTAGCATCTCCAGGAGGGAGGGACCCAGCACTACCGGAGGCTGTCGCTGGTTGGCACGTGGGACAGCTCTGAAAATTAAAAACAGGGTGGAAAAAACATCTGCAGGAGGCTGTATTCATCTGCTCACCTAGAAAAGCTACCAGCTGCCCTGGAAGATAAGCATCGGGTGAGAGACAGACCTGTGAAAGCCGTGTGCCAGTGGGGAATCCCCAGCACAGGGTTTTCCCCCTGCCAAGCAGCTCTCTTTCATCCTCATCCTCCTGCCCCGACCAGCTGCAGGCTGAGCTGCCTCCCTGGCCCTGCGGCAGCAGAAGCGCGGGCGAAGGGAGACGGGCTGTGCCGGGCAGCCCAGGGATTTCCCAGGAGGAGCACCCCTGGCCAAAAGAACATGATGGACCGTTTCCGGATGATCTTCCAGTACTTCCAGTCCAACTCAGAGTCTGTAATGAATGGGATCTGTGGGCTGTTAGCCCTGGCTAGCGTAAAGATATATACCTGCTTTGACTTCAGCTGCCCTTGTCTGCCCCGCTACAACATGGCATATGGCTTGGGGATCATGTTTGTACCCCCCGTTGCCCTCTTCCTCTGCAGCCTCATCCTCAACAGACAGTCCCTGGTGATGCTGGAGGAGTGGAGGCGACCACAGGGGCGCAGAAAGAAGGACCTAGCTGTCATCAGGTGGGGTTTGCACCGCGCACCCTTCTTTCACCTCCCTCTTAGCTGTCTCGCCTCCATAGCTTTGATCCTCCTGGTAATTAATTTTCTTCTAAGCTGAGCTCCCAAGACCTTTCCCCATGAGCGTGGAGGGGCAGGGGCATGGTAAATGCATTTACAGTAGCAGAAATGAAGGCAGAGCCTCATCCCATCCCAGCAAAGGAGGGCAGGAGCACCCCGACACCAACGGCTGGATTTATGCTGCCACCCTGGGAAACCGCATTGCTGCCTGCCCTGATGTGAACACGCAGGGTTTCTCCTGGGGCTTACACGTGCAAAAAGATGAGGCATTTCCACTTAAACGTGCAGAAAGGGTGGCATTTCCATCACAGTCATTCTTTATCCATAGCCTTGTGGTTTCCCTCACTTCAGCTGAGTTTTTACTCACGCTGGTGGAAGGGAGAGGAGAACCGCATTCAATCTGCTACATACAAAGTTTTACCGAGTAAACAGGTTGGCACAGAGTGGGGCAAGAAAGGCTGCAGAGAAAAGTGATTTTCCAGGTAGAAACTGAGCTGATGAGAAAAGAAAGAGTGAATGAAGAAGACAAGGAAGAGCTGACAAGGATTTGTGCATGGGAGACATAAGTATATAGTCGAAGCAAGCACATAATGAGAGGACCGTGCACTGCACTGAATGCAGGCAGCACGCAGAGCACTGCCGTGCACTGGCACAGATTTCATTGGGAGGCAGCACCGAGAAAGAGATCCCAGAGCAGAAGAGGCATTAGCTGGAGCAATGCTGCGGACAGTCCTGAGAGTCAGCTCCCTGGCTCTGGGAGGGCTGCTTGGCATAGGGCAGCCTGCATCCATCAAGGCTCTGGATGAGGAGAAAGCTCCCAGCATTTACGCACTCATTTCTCTCTCTCCTGCCCCAGGTACCTGTGTTCCTCCATCATGCAGAGAGCCATGGTTGCCCCTGTCGTCTGGATCATAGTCAGCCTCCTGGATGGCAAATGCCTGATCTGCGCTTTCAGCGGCTCTGTGGATCCTGAGAATTTTGTGGGCTTTGCCAACGCCAGCCCGGTGCAGGTGCAGCAGCTGCTGGCCAAAGTGCCCTGCAAGGACGATGAGCTCATGAGGAACAACACGTCTCGCAAGGCAGTGTCCAGGTACCTGCGCTGCTGGTCCCAGGTAGGTCACTGCTGGCAGAGCCCCCCATGTCGGTGAGGTGCCTGGGGCACGCGTCATCTGCTCCTGCTCTTCCTTGATTTGTCATAGTCACCACGGTCAGGCTGGGAGCAAGACTGCTCTTTGCTTCTTTATACCCCCAAATGTTGCCACCCTCAGTGATAATCTCCAGAGTCACTCAGGTAGGGAAAAGGAAGGAAATAAAGGATGGTTTAATTAACAGAACTTTGTTTCTAGAAGAACCAGCACCTTCAAAACCCAGATAATAAAAAGCAGGTTGCAAGGAATACAGGTGCCTCCTAAGGCCCTGTCCAGTGTCAGATGACCTTTCTAACTGCTAACCTCACAGATAGGACCTGCTGTTTTAAGGACAGTGCAAGCTGAGACAGACCAAAGCAGCTTGCTCAAGAACAATAGGACATGATGGGGAGTGGAGCCCTGGCCAGCCCCTGCTCTTGGTACAGGAGTGCCAGGTCAGGGATGAGGACCAGTGGGAGGGCATTGAAAACAAGCCCTTCCTTCTTACCAAAGGGAGCTGCATGTAGTCTGGGCTGTCTTCACCCTGCTGCCGGGACTCTTGGGCGCTGGAGCCAGTGTAGGTGGCAGGTGAGGGTCTCACTGGAGATAAGGGAGCACCAAAGGAGAGCACTGAAGTCCCCTTCACCTGGGGCGCGCCCATGCTCAAAGCAAATGCCTGGCTGCTCCAGGCTAACTTTGCAGTTATCCTACTGAACTATTGATGTACAGGTAAATGTCCTGTATTCACTGGGAGGAGATTACACTGACCCTCTGAGTGCAGTTTGGGGGTGCTGGACTTCAGGGACAGATCAAGGATGGGTGTCCAGATATGCCACATCTCCTCTCCAGCCACACAAATTCCCTGTCTCGGCGATACAGGCAAACAGCTCGTGCCTGTCCTTGTGCCTGTCTTGCTCCTGTTCTACTGCTTATTTCTTATCACCCAGGCACTCGGCTGGAGCATTTTGTTGATCCTTATCGTAGCAGCTTTCCTCGCCCGCTGGCTCAGACCTTGCTTCAACCAGGCCACCCTCCTGCAGGCACGTCACTGGAGCAACTACATTGACATCGAGCAAAAGATTTTTGAGGAAACCTGCTGTGAGCACAGCCGGCTCTTTGCTCACAAATGCATCCTCCACTTCTTCGAAAGCATGCGGCAAGAGATCAAACTGCACAGCTTCAGCTTGCCTAGGGAGGGAGAGGGGGCTGAAGGAGAGGATGATCTTCTCCAGGGCATCACAGGTCAGGACCAGGTGAATAAACTTCTGAAAATGTGGTACTATGAGAAACCTCCCCTGGATGTCAGCCAGGCAACCCAGCGGCATCCCCTGGGGCGAAAGAGAGCCCTTCTGCCCTGGGAAGACAGCCCCGGTACCAGGTCCAAATTCCCCCAGCACACTGATGTGTAAAGGGGGTTTTGTCCTGCAGACACTGAAGGGGCACTGCCATACCTCTGCACAAAGTGCGTAGGTGACAGTGGTGCTCACTTCTTCCTCCAAAACCCCAACCCCAAAGGCTCCGCTCCAGGGCATGCCTAACAAAACCTCCAAAATAAACTAGCTCTGAACATCCAACGGTCCCCTACTCAGTCACTGTTAATGACATTGCTCAGCCAAGGGCTCTGCGTAGCACTTTTGTCATATTAAAGAGTTTGCAGCTCCTTACAGCTGTGATAAAACCCTTCTGGCTTGAGGAAGGATTTAACCAAGGCAGCAACATCTGGCTGCGCATGCAAACCCACTGGAGCAGCAGCTTCACAGAGGTGTGAGGAGCTCCTGCCCGTTTCAGTGAAACCTGGTTCAGAGACTTAGCAGTGCTGACACTGAAATGATTTAATTGGCAACTCTTTTAGTACCACACCAACATGTTTACTCAAAAAGGCAAAACCGCCTCCTACCTCTTCCCATCTGCTGAGAGCTCTGGCTGCCCCCAGCCCAGCTGCCAAACTGTTCAGCCTCCCTCTAACAACCAGTCAATACTTCCATGCATTTTCAAAACAAAATATGGCAACACACTGAAATTCACGGAGCAGCACAAATTTAAATGAAGATACCACTGGATAAGTGGCCCTGGATAGAGTTCGATTTGCAGAAGGAAAAGGAGATGGAGGCTTTGCTTAACATATCCAGAGCCACAGAACTGTGCTGGGGTTCAGGTGGCTGCTCTAAGCGCTGGCATTGGGCCATGGAAAGGACACTCTGACCCTGCCTGAGAAGTCTGAACACAGATTTTAAACACTCCCCTGCTAGATTTTAGTACAAACTGATCTATCCAGAGGATCGTCCTTGCATCACCTAGTTGGGCATTTCCATCCTTAGTTTCAAAACTGTTTGAATGTAACCTTATCTCTGAGCCCTTAATGCTAATTACTTTCTCACCTGCCTTTTTCCAGCCCCTGTTGTAGATGGTGCCAACCATGGTGCCAGTTTGACTGATATTTCTGTCCAGCATTGCTGCTTGGATGCATTAAACTCTTTACTGCAAACTAACGCAGTACAGACATATATATTCCTCCAGGCTGAGGCTCGCACCGATGCCCACTTTGTCCCTGGGAGTGAGGGGTGCAAAGTGGAGGGGCTGAGAGGAGCGGGGGTGAAAAAGAAACATCTCCTTGGCCAAGCATGGGTAGACAGGGCAAGCAGGAAAGAAGAGGGTGGGAAAGGGGCAAAGAAACCTGCCACCACCTTGTGACTAAATCCAAAACAAGGGGTCAAACCGAAAACACATATTAATCCCCCCAAATTAACTTGTCGAGCTGCTGTCACCTCCTCCCCAGGATGTTTGTGTGCACGGGGTCAGGGAGGGAGGAGATGCTTGGCAAAACACAGGGAGGCCAAATAACTCCATGGCCCAGCCGTGGGCAGCTGCACCCCTCTGCCAGCTGAGGCCCAGCCAGGAGCTGCGGGGTGCAGAGGGATGAGCTGCAGAGCTTTTCTTATTTGCGTAGCAAAATCAGCTCTGGCTGAATCCCTGAGCTCCCCTGGACGTGCTCAGAGAGGGCACAAAGCCAACGTGCTGGTTGGGACCGTGCGGTCTTCCCACCAGGAGCTCTTTAGGTCCAGGGAGCTTCTGAGCTCTCTTTTGAAATCAGCATTGCACTTCGAATTTCATGTCTGGTTTATTTTTATCAGACATGCCATCACAAATCTCAGGCTGAGACTCAGTTCGGACTCACCACCCCACGCTAGTCAAATGGGCTGTTTTCCTAACCAGCTCAGAGCAGAGGTCCGCAGCTCCTCTTTGCATGCTGCTTTCCGTGTTCTCGGGTTTTAAGTCATCCCAGAGTGGCCACAAAATACGAAATGCAAAAAAGGGGAAGAGGAAGAGCTTTGTTGTCTGTATCGGGAGGGAGGAAACTGAGGGTTTAAGGGTGCTACCATAGATTTTTTTAGGTCTACAAAGGCTCACACGCTGCTGGGAGGGTCAGTCTGGTCATGGGGTAGCTCCAGCTGGACGGGGCCATGGGTGTTCATCCCTCCCAGCCCTCCCCGAGTCCCACGCTGTGTGCCCCTTTGAAGCCAGAGAAGTCTTCTCCATTGTGGAAAATGGTATCTGGCACCCCATGACAGGCCAAGAGGCAACAGGCACAAACCCAAAAAGCAGGAAATTCCATTTAAACAGAAGAAAACACTTACTTACTTTGAGGGTGATGGAACAGGCTGCCCAGAGAGATTGTGGCACCTCCATCCATGGAGATATTCACAACTCTATCAGATGTGTCCCTGAGCATGCTTTGAGCGGGGGGGGTGCACCAGACAATCTCCAGAGGTCCCTTCCCACCAGCTCTGCTAGGACTGTGTACCCTCCTGTGGAAGTGGGAGCAGAGAGGGTTGTTCACAAACTTTAGCAGCTCTCTGTCTCTCAGGGCTGGTCTGATGCTTGACCTACAGACATGTCTGATGTGCTCAGGGATCCTCACCTGCCAAGAGCCCGTGAAACAGCAGGGCTGACTGCACAGGCAGCTTCCCCAATCCCTTCACAAACTCTCCTGATGGGAATTGTGACTGTTTTCATGTGCCTCCTCTCTATATCCTACATTGACTGGGACACGCAAAGCCCTCCCCAAGTCCCTGGCTTGGTGTCTGTCCAGGTGCAGGACCCCATGCTGGGAGGGACTTAGGCATGTACCATCTCTCCCAGGACGTGGTTGCCAAAGCACAAGCAGGTTGGGATCGTGGGAGGAAGCACCAGCTCTGCCTTCTCTTGCAAATCGGTTGGAGTGAACTTCCTGTTGGCAAGCTCACGAAAACAAGGTCCTCCCTAACAAGGCAACACGGAAAGAAAGACCCAGGCATTGGCTTCTAAGGGCTCTGTTTTGAATCCCACTGACTTATTGTTGGCTTCAGTGAGAACTGCCAGTGCTGTACACCAAGCAGGCTCAGACCCCTCATTCATGCTTAATGAAAAGCAGAGTTTTCCTGGAGATCAAAAAGCTCTCTGCTTTTTACGAGGTTGATTCATGAAAGCTTTGATGTGAACTGCCCTTCAAAAAGCCACTTGCCAGGTGAACAAGGAAGCCAGCTTGAGCTCTTAGCTAGCAATACAATAAGCCTCATCTGTATTCATGCAGCCAAATCTCTTCCCATTTGATGAGATCATGCAATTAACCTCTCCACAGTAGGCAGAGCTAAGGCTGCCCACGTACTACCCACGTGCTTTGTGCTCAGCTCTGTGGTGGCATCTCAGGGTGAACTTGGCATTATCAACTGAGCCTGAGGGCTGGTCTGGGGTGAGATGTCAGAAACTGCAGCACTGACTAATGGTCAAAACACCTGGTTTGGCTTCCTACCTCTGTACTGAAGCACTGCAAAGCCTTGGGGAAAAGTATCTCCCGCATGCCACCCACCTATGTACAGCTTGCCTTGGTGACATGTCTCACAGCCACCAATACAGCTGCGCTGATGCCCAGTCAGATGTATCGTGATACTCATGTCAACAGCACAGGTGGTGCCTGGACCGGAGGGACTGAACGCCTTGCAGGTAGTCAATACTGCAACCATCTGTTTTATGGCCACTTGTAGTCCCAGTATTCCCCCACCTTTTGTCCAGCTTGAGGGAGCAACCTAGTGCGTCAAAGCTGCTTTGTGAGCTGGGAATAGAGATGCAGGAGAGCACCAACAACACAATCCCTTTCTTTTAGGTTTGTGCTGTAGGAGCTAAGCCTGGCCCAACCGTAGCTATCACATCTCATTAGTGTTTGTCTCAGTTCTGGCAAGCTGGGGGGGAGTCTGTCTGGTTGGCTCTGTGCTGGCAAATGTGCACAGGATCTCTGCATCGGAAAGCCCCCGGGTCTGCAGAGCTGACAGCAATGAGCTGAACTGAGCCGTGCCCTTGTGAAAGAGGAGAAGGATGGAAGTGATGGAGAAGCTTTGCACCCCAGTATCAACACATGGGACACGTCCACCACAGACCTGAGCTGGCTCTGCCCGGGCTGCTCCTGGTGTGCGAAGAGAAGGGAGGGCAATGGAGGTATTCAGGTCCGCTTGGGTCCAGATCAGCTGATGTTGCTACTGAATTAATAAGTCCAGGTAAAGCGGCACGGCTAAACTGTCAGCAATCCTGTGCTGTACAGACCAGCCCAGCACCCCGCTAGCTCAGTCCTCCCTGCACCACGCACTGGTTGCATGGGAAACGTGCCCTTAGACACTTTAGCCTCAGGTCAAGGCATATGGCCAAATCCCAGCCCCAGCCCCTCCTGCTAATCGGATGCACATTGCTGGCTCAGGTAGTCCTTGCTCTGCCCTTCCCAGCAGGATTCGAGTGATCTTCAGAGGAGCAGCTCCACTGCACCCTCAGCCCCCGGGGCTGCTGGTACCCGCTGGCCTGATGGGCAGGAAGGGTTCTGCACAGTCCGTGCCTGCAGGTGGCCTGGTACTGCTGGGAAACACGGTCCCTCGGGGGACAGTGGCTGCCCGTGGGCCCGAGAGGTCACTGGCAGGATTTACACATCCTTCTTGCATTCCCAATTCCTGCACATCTCAAATTTATCAAGGGGCTGGGGATTGTACCTACAAGAGGCGGCTGCAAGAAAATCGTTCAGCCTCCATCGCTGCCATTCAGAGCAAAGTGCACTCAAGCCCTTCAGAAATGCTCACTGAAGGTGGGTGAAAAGAAGAAATCTCAGGGGGAAACCTGAATCTCAGAGCTCTGCTGGGCAGGGAGCATGTCCTGAGAAAGCAGAGGCACCCAGGGCTTTCCCGCCTGCGGAGCCGGGTGCATCCTCTGCACCCCTGTCCCTGCAGCCCTCTCTCCTTTCTCTGCCTTTTTTTCTCCAGCCCTAAAGCCAGGAAAAGCTCTGTGTGCCTCTGGATGTCACCAGACTATGTGAGCCAGGGTTTGAAGGATATTTTAGCAAGCCCTGAGGGCACAGGGCTGTGAAAACCAGGGAGCTACAAGTGTCATCTTGTAAGTCTGGCTGAAACGTGGACATTTGTATGACGGAGGGGAGCGAATAACAGGCTCCGGCAGTACAGATACAACATCCCAGAGCACCAAGAGCTTTACCCTTCCTTCCTCTGCCTTTCCTTTTATCTTCCCTTCCCTCTGCAGAATAAAACAGAGAAAAGGCATTTCCCAGTGAAGCAGAAGCAGGTACAGACCAGGGCAGACCTGTGAGGCGCTTGCATTAGATGCTGCTGGGGCAATGCGGACATGGAGGGAGGGGGAAAGCTCTGCTGCCCTGCTTTTCCTTGTGTGCTGGCACCACAGAGGTGGGGCGTCCTGAGCACCCACCTCCTGCATTTGCAAACAGGTTCACAGAGGCCGACCAGCCAACTCCCCTTTCTGCCCAGGGCACAGATTGCTCTGGGGAGGGCACAGCCATGGTAACACCTGCACCCTCCAGCCAAGGGGACCAGTGACCGGGAGACTGCAGAAATGGGGACGTGGAGAAGAATGAAGCCAGGTTTAGCAAACCAGAAACAACCCAGGTCCCACAGACCCAAAGAAGAGCAGGAGGAAGCAAACTCTGAACTTTTGCAAGCAGGAAAATCAGCAGAAAAAAACTGTTTTAATTTTCTGCTTTAAATATTGGGGCTGTAAGAGTACATAAATGAATCAGTGAACTGCACAGAGTCTTGCTGATGCCTATCTTTGAAGAGGGGGGTTGAAAGAATGAAGTAACCCGAGGCCACAGCTTGGACCCCGGTGAGGGGAGGAATCACATCAAGGGAAGATGGACAAGTTTCGGATGATCTTCCAGTTCCTCCAGTCCAACCAGGAGTCCTTCATGAATGGCATCTGCGGGATCATGGCCCTCGCCAGTGCCCAGATGTACTCAGCCTTTGATTTCAACTGCCCCTGCCTGCCGCGCTACAACCAGGCCTACGGGCTAGGCATCCTCCTGGTGCCCCCCTTCATCTTGTTCCTGCTGGGCTTCGTGCTGAACAACAACATCTCCATGCTGGCGGAGGAGTGGAGGCGACCCCAGGGCCAGCGAGGGAAAGACCAGGCCGTCCTGCGCTACATGTTCTGCTCCATGGCCCAGCGGGCCATGATCGCCCCGGCGGTCTGGGTCTCGGTGACGCTGCTGGATGGCAAGTGCATCACCTGCGCCTTCTGCACCTCGGTGCCCGTAGAGACCCTGGGCAACGCCAGCCACCCCAGCCTCTCCCAAGGGGACATGAAGCGGGTCCTCGCCCGCATCCCCTGCAAGGAGATCTACGATGGACAGGAGCTCATCGCCAATGAAGTGGCCATCAGGTACCTGCGCTGCATCTCGCAGGTAAGAGGCATCATGGCTTTGCCTTCGTGGGTGGTTTAGGGTTAGGCACTGCCAGCCTTAGCTCTTCCCTTGAGGGAATCTCCTTGTTGAAATCAAGCTGCAGAAGAAGAGACTGGTGATTTCGCAGGGGTACAAGGTGTTCAGACTCAGCTCCAGAGAGTTATGCCTCCAGCGTGGTGCAGAGATTGAAGCTGTAGGTCGTCCTGATAATTTGGTTCCCCCTCCTGCCTGGGCAGCCATACTCGGCCAAGCTGTATGCAGAGATTCATTTAGAGCAAGTTCAGAAGGGGCTGACGTGGATGTTACTGCTGGCTGGTGGGCTGTCACCCCCTCTCATAACTCACCAGTTGCCTGTGGTTGCTCTTGCTGCTTATTATAACGGGTGCAAGCGATGGGCTGATAACCATCCATGCCACTTGCCTCTGCTGCTTGCATGGAAACAGCCAGTATGTGTTTATTAACCATCCCAGGGAACCACAAATGAAGAAGTGCCACTAACTGCTTGTCCTGTGCTTAATTCCTCTCAAGCCCTCCGCTTCTGGCCACCTTGGAGACAGGATGGTCTGACCCACTCTGGTCACTCGTGTACTCCTGTTCAAAAGCAGCTCCTCTCCCTGACCTCCTCAGAGCCGACAGGAATTATTATCCCCAGTTTAAGAAGAGGAATGGAGGCACAGAGACTTTTCCAAAGACACAAAGCAGATTTTCCTGGGTAAACCCCAATTCCCAGCTGCCGAGAAGCACTGGGAGCTGCAGAACAAAAGGTGCCACCCAGATACCCCCCTGCCAGGTGCACTTTTGGGGGGCTGCATTTAGAGCGGGGTTCACCCTTGTGAGCTCTGCCTGCACAGCCTGAGCTGAGACCGATGGTGAACAAGACAGACCGGTCCTGGCTCTGCCCTCATCTCACCCTTCCTGTCAGGCCCCATTAACAGGGGAGCCTGTCACTGCTGCTCACCCACAATAGATGTTACTAAACCCAACAGCTCGGGAAAAGGCTTAGACAGCTGCATAAACGCAGGGAGTATCTGGAGCGACGTTAGCTGCAAGTCAGAGGACACAGACTATCCTAGATACAGGTGAGGCACAGCCGTATCACAGGCAGGACCGAGGGCTGGGTGCAGGATTCGGTCTGATGTTATTTATGGTCACTGCCTGCTGATGCCATACACGGCGAGAAGCAGAGAGGTGCTGCCTACAGGAGTGCGTCGAACAAAATTTCAGCGCAGATGCACTGACATGGTACGTAGGGTCTCCTTGTCTGGCATTTGCAATGTAAATGCAGCCAAATGTCAAATAGCCTGAAGTGGAGCCAGGCTCATCCGAAGCCCAGGGGACTTCTGCTGGCTGGTGGGATGTGCTGGGCGCGTGCTCTGCCTGCCTGTGACGGGTCTGGTTCCCCCCTCATCCCTACAGGCTCTGGGCTGGTGCTTTGTGCTGCTGATGACCACGCTGGCTTTCTTGGTCAGATCCCTCCGGCCCTGCTTCACCCAAGCCGCCTTCCTGAAGAGCAGGTACTGGTCCCACTACATCGACATCGAGCGCAAGCTGTTCGACGAGACGTGTGCGGAGCACGCCAGGAGCTTTGCCAAGGTCTGCATCCAGCAGTTCTTTGAGGGCATGAGCACGGACCTGGCAGCCGCTCGCTGCCACCC
>NW_009206623.1:35766-38233 GCF_000690835.1 Fulmarus glacialis | reverse complement strand
CTCCCCTCGCCTGCCCTCCCCAGTGGCAACGGCTGGGCAGGGGAAGGGCAGCCCCCCGCACACCCCCCTGTGCCCCGAAGGGAGACAGCTGCCTACTACAGCCGGGTGTGAGGGGGCGCAGGGCTTTGCGGAGGCAGAGTCGCGCTTTTGGGAGAGGGGCTGCGGACAGGGCAGACAGGCGGGCATCCGGGCCGGGCGGGGGCGAGGGCCAGCGCCCCGGGGGCTGCAGGGCACGGGTACCCAAAGGGCTCAGCAGTGCCGGTGCGATCCCATCTGCTCCCACATCCAATCCTACACCATTGGTAATTCAGGCAACGATTTTTGTGCTGAGCAGGGCAGCTATCCAAGACCATGATGGACAAGCCCCAGGGATGCTGAAGGGCACGATGCGTCAGTCAGATGGACATGCTGGCCACCAAGACCAGGTTTGTGTTGCGTCCAAGGCAGACACTACGAGATGTGCAAAACTTCCTTTCTTTTACCACGTCCTCAGCACTGGGCAGCATGTGTGGGTTTAGGCAGTATTAAAAATCCCCTGGTGGGGAAACAAGCTGGGGGTGCCCCTCTCTCACGCTGAGCTCTGAAACCCCAAAAGTCTTCCCATTACCCCTCCACACACTGCATCCCCACAGACATACACAACTTCCAGGCCAAGAAAAGCTTTAAAATAAATTTGACACAAGCAATGAGCTAGTGAAGGGACATCCCATATTGCATTACTCGTGACAGGAACGGTGCGGTTGGTGTCACAGGTACTATTCAACCAGGAGCCCACAGAGGTGCTCCTTGAAGGGGGTGTCCAGACAAGGAGAGCAGCTATTACTCAGCATGGAGGGTGGGGGCCAGGCCAACCCTCTGCCATAAATTTGCTGCAGGACAATTTGTTCTTGCAATTTTACCTGGATTCCTCCCTGACACAAAGACTGATGTTAAAACTCACCTGGATGTTTGTTTAAGGAGCCAAATAAATAATTCAGGCTTACTGTTCAAGCTCCGCACTTAGGCACAAGGATTTATAAAAGCCATTTACAAAAGCTGTTGGCGTTTCTTTATTTGAATGCAATGAAAAAGACTGGGAAGGCCCCCAGGCCAAGCCCAGGGTGCTGAGGCCGCGCGAGTCGGGGCGTTTTGCCGGTGCGCGGCAGCCAGCGGAGAGCCAGCCCCAGCCCTCGGAGGAGAAGCCGGGGAGGCACTGCCGACCTACGCAATACCAGGTGGCTGCCCATTTCCATAGAAACTGAGGATGACAGGATGCAGGCCCTCAAGGTGACTATGGAAATCGCAGCCTTTTTTGTTCCCCGGTGGCCCTGATTTTATTACCAATATGCAGAAGGAAAACCCCTTTTGAGAGATGAGTTTTACCCTTGACACGTCCCTTTCGAAATGCTCATCCCCTTGAAATTTCTGCTGCCGCGTTCTTGTTCAAACCAATTTATTACGGCTTGCTGGTAACTGAGGTGACTGTCGTTTGCATAAACCTTAATTATCGGTGTGTAGCTCCACAGAGGCTGTGGGGAGAGGAGAACAAAGGACCGAGATGACGAGGAAATTCTCTGAGCTGCTGTGAGAGAGCCTTAGCAAGCCCGTAGTCAAGGGCAGGCTGAAACTGGCTGGCTCCCAGGAGAAAGGAGCGTGACACAGATTTATCATTAATCTTCACACCCCAAATTTTAATTAAGGCACCTGCCCAGAAATTAATAGGCACAAAACCTGATTTACAAAGCAAGAGAGATTAAAGATAAAGGCGGTTTCCAGTCCTATTATTTGCAGTTCAGCAATGTTAATGGCTCACCGAGAAAGGTGTGCTTAGAGTCTCCACAACAGTGAGCAGCATGCAGGGCTGGTGGGCTCCACGGCAGAGCTGTTAAGATACTGAAAAATCAGCGTGCATTTGCAAAGAGAAGCTTTTGCACTTTCAATTTAGATTTTTAGGATCAGAGCTCTGCCCCCATGCAGCAATTTCAGCAGTCACAGAGAGTCCCCGCAGAGCAGGCAGGGTGTTCTCTCTCTCCTGGATTTTGGGGAGATCTTTCATTGCCGTCGGGAGGACACCCCTCTTTAGGAACCCGACGTGGCCCCTGGGATTTCAGCCAGGCTGCTGTCCCAGCACTGAGCCCGGTTAGCAGCAGCACCCCAAGCACGGATCGAGACCTGGGGCTCCCAGCCGAGCCAGCAGGCTCCAGGCGGGAGGGGAGCCAGCCCCGGACAGGCATGGAGGTGTGCGAGTGCCAAGGGGTGCACCGCACCCAAACACCTGGGAGCTGCAAAAACCCGCCCGGGGACCCCAGATCTGGGGGTAAGAAGGAGGACTTGGTCCAAAAAATCCCGGGAAGGTGGGTGTTGCTGAAGATTTGCCTGTGCTGAAGACATCTTCTGGGGAGGGCTGAGTTTAACCCTGGGGACACGGCAAAGAGGAGGCTGGGGAGGGAGGACAGGGGCCTCCGGCCTCTGCAACAGGCTGGGCGGG
>NW_009206623.1:28575-35566 GCF_000690835.1 Fulmarus glacialis | reverse complement strand
GACGGCCTCCCGGTCCTCCGTCACCCCCCCCCGCCCCCCGCAGCAGCCCCTCTGCTCCATCCCGGCCAGTGGGAAGCAAAACCTGGCCACCCCACAGAGCTCGTGATGGCGCGTTCCTGCTTCTCCCGAAACCCAGCCAGGCTGGCGTCTTCCCTGCTGGCTCAGCCAGCTCCCATGCACAAAAGCAGCAGTTCCTGCCCCTTCACGTGCGACGTGCGACCAAGGGCTTCTCCCGTGCACGACTGCATCCCCTGGGGACCGCATCCAACCCCCAGGCTGAGGCACTCCAGCATTTCCCCTGTGCACCCCCTGCACCCCATCGCTCCTGTCCTCCAGGCAAACCCCAGGCCGACCCAGCCAGCCTTTGCACAGCTGCATCGCGGGTCTGAAAAAGGACGATGTGCTTTTTCCAGTGACTCATTCTCAGCCTTTCCTTTCTTTTTTTTTTTTGTTTTTTTTTTTTTTTTTTTTTTAAAGGCACAACCTCAGCCTTGCGCCCAGCAGAAGCCAAGCGCCTGCTCGTCGCCCCACCCAAGCACAGGGCCTGAGAACAACCTCCTCCCTCCTCCCAAAAGTCGACAGCCGAGAGCACATTGCAGACTGAAAAAGGAAGCTGCCAAACTCTTAGCACTGTTTTCATCAGCTTTCGCTTCGTCCATCAGCCCGGCCTCAGCCACATCCCCACTTCTGCACAGCTCCGTGAGCTGCTGGGAACCCCCCGCAGCCGAAGCAAAAACCACACGAGGAGCTGAGAAGGCTCCAGAACTGGTTTCAACAACTTTTCAAGTAAGTGACTTCATTTTTTCTTGCTTTCATGCATGTTTTGGGGAAAGACTTTAACAGAGGCTGCTAAAAAATGCTCCGCTGCAAAAAACTTTTCCCCTCCCCTTCTACCCACCCCTCTCACTCCCAGACAGGCACCATAACCCCCAAGCAGAGGAAGGGTAACCCCCACCCAAAATGGCATACTCCCTTTTGCCAGCTCCTCTTATTTTTGCTTTGCTGGTTGCCAGGCCCTGTCAGGAAGGTCGCAGGGCCTTGTTTATCAGGGCTATTTGCTGGTAACTCTAATAACAGAGTTTTGAACCCCACGCACTAGAACAAGTTTGCAGGTTTAGCATCTGGCTGCAAACGTGGTGTACCACAAAGCGCGGCAGTCGGAGCTGGGGGCCTGGTCCCCGTCACGTGGCTGCAGGTTTTGGCTGGTCTGTCTCCTTTGCTGAGGGAGTTTTGCGTATGGAAAACTGGGAAGATGCAGGAAGACATTAAGGGCTGCTTGTGTTTGAACTCAGTGATATCACAGTGTGACTTTAAAGGGATTGCCATGGGTTAGACACAGCAGGGAACTGAGGCCAAATTTCTGCCCCTTTTCCCCTCCGCTGCCCCACGGAGGAAGGGGGTAAAACAGGAATTGGTGGGGCAGCAGATGGACCGAAGCACAGGAGTGATTTAAAGCACAGTGCGTGAGAAAGTCTTGGACAAGAGACCATAAGGATTAAGGTGCCTTTGTCTCCTCTGCACAAATGTCCCCGTAGCCTTTTCCCTGCAGGTGGGGCTGGCCTGGGGAAGCCTTGCTCCGAGCACGCCAGGTGGGAGATGTCGGCATCGGGGCAGATTTTGGGGCAGCCCTGCTGTGGGTCAGGGCTCCCCGGGAGCCCCAGATGTGCGCCAATGCTGCCAGCACTGCGCAAGCTGCCAGAGACGGCTAGTCCGGTGCCCGGGTCCTTCCTGTCTCCAGCGAACCCCGGTGACAGCAGTTCCCCTGAGGCCAGCGGGTTTCGTCACATGGGTGAGGGCTCCCAGAGCTATCAAGGTGCTTGGGGCTTCCTGAGATGGAACCCTGTGGGGATGCAGCGCAGATGGGAAGTCAACAAAGAAATTAATTAAATGCAGCTTGCGAGTGGCATGGGGGAACAGGCATCACTGCAGAGGGCATGGATACACTCCTCAATTACTTCCCTGTCCTTCAAAAAAATCAGGGCACGTGCTTTCCTGTTTGGTCCTGAGTGCCTGCAGTCCACAGAGCCCAGCCCTGTCGGTGGGATGGGCATCCCAGTATAACCAGTATTGTACTGGGAGAAGGGGCTGGGGGAAGCCACACAGGCGAAGGGCAGTGAAGTGCGTCTCTGGCACCAAGGTGTGCAGGTCGAGGGGCCCAATTTCAGGCCAGCAGTTAAGAGGCTGAGCCAGGTCTGTGGGCCAGGACAGGGAGTATGGTTACGTCAACCAACTGTGGGAGAGGAGATCATCCTGCCACACCTAATCCTAGCAAAAGCTCCTACGTAATTACTGACCCAGCTCTATCGGCATTTGGTGTTTGTATCCTGGGTCATCAAGATAAGCTCTGCTTTCCCAGAAAGTAACTTCTCTTGCTGGTAGCAACAGGCCCTGAGCATCCCCTCACTCCTGTCTGCAGAGGCTGCTCCTGCCTGGTCCTCCCACACCGCATCTCTGCCCCCAAAACCTGATGTACCTTTGCCTATTACTAAATATTAACTCATCAGGTCTAAAGAGGGAGGTAAAAGCCACACACAGCATCTTCAAGGCAGCGCAGCACGAGCATGCACGTGCCACGTGTGCCTGGGCTAGCGTGAGTCAGTGGCAGGGCTGGGGACGCATCCCAACACCAGTGCTCCGGGCCAGTTTCCCCAATAACCCGGCATCCGCCTTCGTTGCAGGATTGGGAGATCATTGGGTGTCCGGCAGCGACGCTGACAGTAATCGCCTCTGCGGGAGGTGACTAAAGCTGAAGAGAAGGAAAGACAACGAATGTGCAAATGACAGGGGCAGAAACAGCTGTCCCATTGGTAATCTTTGCTGCAGAGATGCTTTTGGAGAGCTTAGTGGGACACTGAAATGACTGAGGTTTCACACATTGCTTAGGCTGAATCCCTCTTCGGCTCCTTTTGAAGTATCCCTGGTATCAGCAACCAGCTCCAGAGGCTGGGATGCCAGGCAGGAGGAAGGAACAGCAGTGAAGGTGGTGTGCTCCTGGAGCAGTCCCTTGCACTCCAGCCAGCCCAAGGCAATTTGACCTCGCATCGGCGTGTCCCTCAGTGCTGGGAGGTGGGTTAACACGGTCCCCCGCTGCAGTATACACCTCCTCACATCCCTGGGACGAGATGGCCGCCCTCATCGCCGAGAACTTCCGCTTCCTCTCCTTGTTCTTCAAGAGCAAAGATGTGATGATCTTCAACGGTTTGGTAGCCCTGGGCACGGTGGGCAGCGAGGAGCTCTTCTCGGTCGTTGCCTTCAACTGCCCCTGCTCCCCTGCCCGCAACTACATCTATGGACTGGCTGCCATCGGTGTCCCAGCCCTGGCTCTCTTCCTCATTGGTGTCATCTGGAACAACCACACCTGGAACCTGGTGGCCGAGTGCCACAAGCGTGGCACCAAGAACTTCTCTGCCGCCGCCACCTTCCTCCTCTTTGGCTCCATCATGGGCCGGGCAGCCGTGGCGCCCGTCACCTGGTCGGTCATCTCGCTGCTGCGTGGGGAGGCTTACATTTGTGCCCTCAGCGAGTTTGTCAGGCCGTCCTCCCTGGACAAGTTCCCAGCCGAGTATGGGGCCGAGGTGCTGGCCAGGTTCCCCTGTAAAGACGTGCCAGCAAACCTCACCAAGTTCAGGGACGAGGTGACGCGGAGGCTGAGGTATGAGTCCCAGGTAGGCACGCTGGGGAGAAAGCCACATGGAGTGGGTAAGACCACCTTGCCCTGTCCTAATGCAGCCTCTCTCTTCTCTCTCAGCTCTTTGGCTGGCTGCTCATCGGCATCGTCGCAGTCCTGGTTTTCCTCACCAAGTGCCTGAAGCACTGCTGCTCGCCGCTGAGCTACCGGCAGGAGGCTTACTGGGCCCAGTACCGCTCCAATGAGGACAAGCTCTTCCGCCGCACGGCCGAGGTCCACTCCAGAATTCTGGCGGCCAAGAACGTGAAGCACTTCTTTGGCTTTGTGGCGCTGGACAAGGAGGAGAAGGAGCTGGTGCAGGAGTTCCCGGTGGAGGGTGTCCAGCCGAGCCCCCAGTGGAACGCCATCACGGGCGTCTACATCTACCGAGAGAACAAGGGCTTCCCCCTCTACAGCCGGCTCCACAAATGGGCCAAAGGGGTGGAAGGGAACGGGCCAAGCCCAGAAGGCCATGAAATGCTCTTTTTGGCTTCCTAAGACAGATGGGCGCTGGGAGCGGTTCCCCAGACCGCCTGGCAGACCTATCAGTATCGGTGCGCAGCTGAGGGATTCACTGGGAATATTCCTCCCAGCAGGATCACTTTTCTCAGCGGGTAAGTAGGGATCAACAGCCTCAAGGTAGAGGCTGATAAGCAACACACTGAGCTGGGGAACTCCTCCCTCGGAAACAACCATCTTGTTGCTGCTCCTGGAGAGACGAGGGGAGCAAACAGCAGACACACACCTTACCTCCAGGCTGCCGGTGCACCCTTGCTGTCTAATGCAGCACCAGCAGAAACCTCGGGGAGCAAGAGGTGGGCACGACGTTTCTATCCATGACTCCTGCAGGCCCACCTGTCTCCCCCATGGCAGGGTTAGCCCCAGCCATCCCACACACCTACTTGTTTTATCGACATGAGTATCTTCTTCTGCAGTTGTGCAGTGCCTGTTATGCAGGCAGGTCCTGGAGCACTTTACGGGCTTCAGAGCGCAGGGAAAAAGAGGGAAGCAGTAGGTAAATTCCTGTGGCAAGGGGGATGCAATGGCACCTGGGAAGGAATGGGTCAGTAATATAGCAGCACACTGAATAACTGAGAGACTAAGGCAGGAAGAATCACCAATATTCGTGGTATTCAGAAAGACACTCTGTAATTACCAAGTTGGAATTTGGGTAGGACACCAAACTCCCTTTGTTCTTAGTGAAGTGCCTGGCAATCTCTAATGAGCCCAAACGGTCGCAACCATGAGTTTATAAACCTGGAAGATGGCACCATCAGCAGAATAGCTTTCGGGCGAGGTGGCGAGGTGGAGGCTCAGAGGAAGCAGTTCCTACAGTAAGCCATACCACTGTCTGCAGCTCATTGCATTTCTCATCCAACCATTGGATGAGAGTCCCGCTTGTTTGGGTTGCGAGTTGCAGCAAGACCTTGACCAGAATTAGTTTTACATATATGTATATAGACACACATATATATAGTGTATATACTATACAATTACAGTTAGTTATCTGTATTAATGGAGCATCTTTCTTCTAGGGAAAGGGGACGAGAAACTTGCCAGCCAAAAGACCACATTACATGCACCCATCTGCTGCACTGGGACTGCAGCCCTGCAGTGATGAGGGACAGTAGGAACTGGATGGGGAGGGCAGCCCTCTCCCTACCCTTCTACCACTGAGCTTCCTTAAACCCTTTCCACTGCCTTAAATGGTCCCTGCAGCAGATGGTCTCTTTACAGATTGAACTGTACTCTGACAAAGCAAAGCCAGAGAGGTGTAAATTAGTGCCCTCACCATGACACTGTGCTGACTATGGCTTCAAGGCTGCTCTTCTGGCACTGCACAGTCCCTTTTCTCCTGAGGGTCAGCCCTACGTACCCAACGCTGTTTCAAGAGTTGGCAGGACAATGGAGTTTGTTTTTCCTACTTGTACTGTTTCTTTATAGGTACAACTTCCTTTTACACTGTGCCGTTTACTGAAAAGTCTTAAATTGTTCAAAAAATGACTCAAACCCACAGAACTCAAAGGGGCTTACACACAAGGAGATTTGAAATAAATTATTAAATGAGAGTTATTTTTCATTGCCTTCTGAGTTTTTTCAGGGGGGCGCAAAAGGCGTATTTTAACATTCTCTTTGAGCCCAACGACTGGGAACTTATCTTTTCTTTCTGTTAAACTTTCAGATCCTCTCCTGTCCAGATGACCCCAGGATGCGAAGTTTTAAAGTATTACCACATATTACAAGATAGCAACACTGATTTTTAGTTATTCTAACAATGAGTAGCACAGATCTTGTACATCACGATACACAATTGCAGCAAAGGAAAGAAAACGTATTTAGAAACCTTTTTACAAATATGTCCCCTTGCGAGAAAGAGCTGGAGGGTATTCCCTCGCATAAAGAAGCAGGAACACCGCTTAATGGGCGAGGCATCCCAGGATCCCTGTTCAGCTTCTCTATAGGTTTGCCTTGCATTTGTGGGAAGGCTTGGCTCCCAGCCTCACCATCAACTAATCTGCAGGAACGATCAGATGCAAATTAAATGAAATTCATTAACTTCAGATGAAAGAGAGTTATTTGCATTTCTTCTCCTTGGCCCTCGGGTGCAAACATGCAGACACGCATGCCACCCCCGCACGCAGGTCAGCAGATGCAAGGTAACTTGCTGAAACAAAGCAGCATGAGCATATGCTTGTTCCTCTTACTTCCTTTACCTTCCTTGCCTCCCTCCTTGATAGTCCTAGTTGCTCCTTTGAACCACCTCCACTCCAGTTCCTTCTCCTCTCCTTCCCTCCTTTGAAGGAAAGGGGCAAGACATGTAATGCTGGGGAATGGATTTGTTTATCCTAAGAATAAACCATGGGCACAAACCAGCTTTTGCTCTGTTTAGCTCCCTTCTCTTCTCCATTAACCTGAGCCACTTTCCATGTGCTGGGATGTGCTAGGGACTTGTCCAGCTTGTCCGTTTTCCCTCCCTCTTGTTGGAGAGGCATGTTTGAGTGGACAGCTGACAGCAAGGAGTGGAGCAAGCCACCGCACTCAGAAATACTTGTTTGCTGTTGTAGGGATTTTTTGCCTCCCCTCCTCTGCAGCCCTGAGCGTGGCCCCAGCTGAGACAGCCCTGGGCTTCTGGCCCTTGTAGCCCATCAGCACCCTCACGAACATCCCTGCTGACCCCATCACTCATCCTTCCCCAGTGACAATGCTGAGGTGAGGGATGTTAACCCACATGGCTTCTTATTATCAGCGCAAGGAAGCAGGCTAGGCTTCTCACCGAAACGCCAAGAGGGAAATTGAGCTGCCTGTCTTCCTGGCGTGCTGGAT
>NW_009206623.1:0-28544 GCF_000690835.1 Fulmarus glacialis | reverse complement strand
CCCCCGACGCTCTCTGCTCTTCCTACAAAGTCCGAAAACAACCCCATCACAGAGCAGCCTACGGGTTGCCAGTTAGGGCACACTTCCCAGCAGCAAGATGGGTTCAAACCAGGCTCCTCCAATATGGAGAATTACACACAGGTCTTTCATTTTCCCTGCTGACTACCGTAGAGACTATAATAGCCCCAGTAGTCAAGAAGAAACAATACCTCAAAGGGATCTTGGTTTCTATTGCAACGCTTATTTACGTATTCTATTATGTAACTAATTAATCCCAAAAAAAGCCACCAACGTTGCAGCTGTGTTCTTAAAAAAAGCAGCAGCTGCTACTGGATGTTGCAAACAGCCTCCTCCTCTAGAGCATTAAGCAAAATCTGAGTACAGCACCCTGCTCTCCCTGGGGGCAAGAAGTGAAATGACTTGTTCCTGGATCCCAACAGACTTGGGAATGAATTAAATGCTGAATCATTCAGCCTTGCCAACACTGGGCATTCAGTGGCAGAAGAGCTGGGTCCTGCAGAGCTCTGGTTTTGAGTTCAGAGCACCTACAATGAGTAAGACTCTTCAAGTTTGATATTTCAAAGCTGGGCACCTGCTCACTAGTGTCTACATTGGATAATCACACCTGTTTGCATATCCTGCTTTTCCCCTTGCCTTCAGTTCTTCATCTGTAAAACATGTGGATGATCGCATCTGGAGAGTTATAAGAATACAGATCATAAGGCACCAACACCAATGATAGAGCCTACTTAAGTATCCTAGATATTTGGCTTTTTTTAAGCAGAAGATTAGACTGGGATGACTTTTTTTTCAGCACAGAAAAACACTTTTTTTCTTTGACTTCATTGATTTCTTTTAAGGGACAACCACTACTGAAAATCACTAATTCTTTCTGCCATCAATCACTGGCAATTGTTATGAGAGATGGCTGTGATCATGGGATCCATCATAACTGGATGCTGTGGGCTTTAAAGGCACGTGCCCTTTCAGCTGAAGAGGCCAAGAGCATCCTGGGCTGCCTTAGGAAGAGCATTACCAGTAGGTCGAGGGAGATCATCCTTGCCCTCTACTCTGCAGTGGTGAGACATCTGGGGTGATGTGTCCAGTACTGGGTTCCCCAGTACAGGGAGAGATACAGGCTTACTGGAACGAATCCAGCAGAGTGACAGGAAAATGACTATGGGATTGGAGCACCCATCATACAAGGAGAGGCTGAGAGAGCTGGGGCTGCTCAGCCTAAAGAGAAGGCTCAAGGATCTTATCTACATGTATAAATACCTGACACAAGGGTGTAAAAAAGGTGGAACCAGACTCTTCATAGTGCTGCTCAGTCTAAAGAGAAGGCTCAAGGATCTTATCTACATGTATAAATACCTGACACAAGGGTGTAAAAAAGGTGGAACCAGACTCTTCATAGTGTTGCTCAGTGACAGGACAAGAGGAAATGGGCACAAACTGAAATACAAGAAATTCCATTTAAAGATAAGAAAACACTTTTTTACTGTAAACATGGTCAAACACTGGAACAGGTTGCCCAGAGAGGCTGTAAAGTCTCCATCCTTGGAGAAATCAAAACCAAACGGGACATGGTCCTGAGCAACCTAGCCTAGCTGACCCCTGCTTTGTGCAGGGGTTTGAACCAGATGATTTCCAGAGGTCCCTTCCAACCTCATCTATGCCATAATTCTGCATTGCTCTGCCAATTGCGAGGAGTACAAAGACATTTGAGATAAATCTTTCAAGGTGTTAATTCAGCCGCAATGCAAGAATCTTCTCTGACATCTTGACAAAAAGAGAAATCAATTTGTAAGACAACACTGTACTTAAAAACAGTGGATCATAACTGCACCATTTCCCCAGGAAAGTAGAACATGTATGGCTGATGTTTGTATTGGTTGTAAAACAGTCTACATTTAAAAACTGTCTTCAAAGTCACCAACAGACTAGGATTATTTGTAACATCTGGACAAAGCTGCAAACATTTATCAAATTTTTTCCTTAGATTGTTTGTTCTTTCCAGTTTGGTTTGGTCATAGACCAATACTCTCCAGAAACTCACTGTCCATGGACACTCACAGTGGAACTCCACACCTCTCAGTTCCCACACTGCATGGAGACTGAGTCTCTCTGCTTTTACTTGCGCCATACTTAGGTGTCAGCAAGGGAACTCTTGGTCTCCACATACTCAAGTGCTGCTCTTTTAACAGCCAGGACACTTTCTGTTGTACCAAATTTCTTCTCATAATCCAGGTAGCGTTTAAAGAAGAATTTCATCTTCTTTGGTGCCAAGCTCAGGTGTATGACCCTCTCAAAGATGTCCCTGCAAGAAACCAAAGTGATTCAGATCATTGTGTTGGTGATAGCACTCAACACAAGCCCTGTATCCTGCCTTTGAACAAAGAGCAGAAAGTCAGGGGAGCCATTCAACCTGCTGCGAAGTGCTGGTGCTTGAAGAAAGAGATTCCTGACAACTGACCAAAACCTCGAAGTAGAAGCCTTCTATTTGCTTGCAGAACTCTAAGGCTGCTGGTCAACTTAAGCTAAGATCCAGCCACTGTATTTGACCCTGCATTCATTAAGTGGATGAGGCTGGATCCATAGTGTGGGAAGCTGGACTTCCTTTTGTCAACTCTCAGAAAAGGAAAGGAAAAAAAAAAGTTACTCCATTTTTATGTTACAAAATACACAAGGGCTTGATCTCACCCTTCAGATACAACCAGGCAATCCCTCCAGAGGGACAGATGAAACCTCAGTGCAAGTCCTCTGGTTTCTGTCACGCAGGTTACTACTTACAAATCAGTCCTTCTCTGCCCTATGGATCTCCTTGTAGTCTCCCCAGTCCTGGCAAGGATAAGCCCTTTCACACACCCCAGTTTTCTTTCTCTAAGTGATAAAAATTATCTTTTGCTCTGCTCTGGGAGGCCCTATAAAACCTCATGCTGCAGGGTACCTCTGCTCTTTTCAAGTGTTGCTCCAAGCACTGTACTCTGCCCCTTCCCAGCCTGCTGTAGCACAACTCACCGTACTTCCTTCTGGCTGCCATATTTGATCATGATGTCCATGTAGATGGACCAGATGTCTGTCCGCTTGGGATAGCTGTTGAGGGTGCTCTCAAAGAGGGCCTTGGCATGTTCTGGGTCCCCAAAACGGAACTCCAGCTGTGCAAACCTTGAAATTACATCCACATCTGGAACAAGTAAAGACATGTTAGGGTATCACAGCAGCCCTCTTCCCTATGAAAAAACACACAAGTGATAATTACACAGGACAGAGGCAGGCACAGAGAAGCACCGTCTCTACCCAGAGACAAAAGACTCTAGACCAAGGTGGGATCAGAGTGGGAGACAGAAGGGTCACAGTTCACTTCCCATTTCAGCTCTCTGCAGGAGACAGACACTTATTCTTACATTCAAAATGCATCTCGCAGCATCCACGGGCAGCCCCACAAATCTGGGACTAGACCAACTAAACTTTTCTAGAGGGCTGTAAGACTCAAAAGTCTTCTTTGCTTTGGATGCTTTGCTTTTGCCCATCACAGCAAGTTTTATTACAGGAGGGTTTAGCATTGATAACCAGGCTGAAATCTCCCCTCCCCTTACGGTCAAGGGCAGCACGTTTAGCACAAATGTTTGCACTTTTCACTTACTTCAAACATTGTCACAGGCAGAGCTATCAGAGAGCAGCCCATCTACTGGAGACCTGTCAACACATGGTCCACATTATGAATAGGGAGTAGAGTGCTTACGTTCTTTGGTGGGCAAAGCCTTGAGAGCACGCTCCAAAAGCCTGTGTGTAGTCTCAGTCTGGCCTTGCTTCAGGAGGAAAGAGGCGTATTTCAACCATACAGATTTCTCCTGACGGAAACGCTTCAGCATTGTGTGGTACAATTCTTCTGCTTGCTAGAAGGGCAGAGTTGGGTTAGATCACACAGATTCATAATAAAGCCTTGTAGCTTTAAAACTCTTGCTCTTGGCCCAGGTATCTCCAAACACATATGAGAGAGAAGCTATTATCAATAGTTCCTTGTCCACTGTCAATCGTAACTATCAATCCCAGTCAGGAACAAGATAGGCCTAATGTCTGACAGCTGGAAGATTACACAGCCAGCATTGGTAGTTTACTGGCATGACTGAATGGAATACGTGCCTGGGACCTGCTTGCACTATCTTACCTTGTACTTCTCAGAATTGGCATAGATGTCGCACAGATGCTGGAAGACTTTCAAAGGTTCATTGTATTGAACAGCTCTCTCAAAGACCTTCATCAGTGTCTCCTCAGTACCATACATGTTCTCCAAGTTCAGCAGAGCTACCCAGACATTCAGCTTCTCCTGTTCTTCCCTTAAAGTGGATGTGAACAAGAATACTTAGCCTTTTACAGCCTTCATCAGCTTTTTGCAAACCACCCTACAAAGACTCACTAGCTTGTAGCCTGTCTCCAGGACAAAGGAAGGTGGCATACTGCTCACTGAAACACCACTTCTGGAATAGAGCATAGCAGTTGTTTCACACTACAACTTTTGGTCACTGTTCTTTGTAATTAAAAACCACAAGGATGATTCAAGAAAGCAAAATATACTTAATCACACTGTAGAGATTATTTAATACTAAAGAGTGACAAGTTTCGCAGTTTGTTTCATGTTTTGATTTAAGGACAACATCTCTAACAGCCTTATGCTCTTCCAAACCCTTCTGACTGCTCAGAGGTATGTCTGTGTGCTCAGTGATACCTTGAGGAGTTACTGTGCTCATGAGCTGCAGCAGTCAGCTACAGGCCAAGTGTGGTGACTCAGGCCAGACCTTCAAAGGGCCAGCTGACAATTGTACCATTTAATCCTTTTGACCTCACAAACAGACCCTGCCACTCCACACACACATGCACACACAGTGATGACACAACCAATGCTCTTCTTGCATCACCACTATCCCACCATGATTTATTCTTCAGGGCAAAGAAAGGCAGAGCCCCATTATTACCTGAAGCAGATTGTTTTAAGCGCTCTCTCTGCCACAGCTCTGGCCTTCTCAATCTCAGTAGCCTGGAGGTGGAAAGCCATGTACTGTAGCCAGAGGATGGAGCTGTTGGGACTGCTCAGCACCAGGCGGTCAAAGTCATCTGCTGACTGGGGCTGTCGACTGGGGTCCATCAGGGCTGCCTCTAATTTGCAGAGCTCCTTCTCCTTCTTCTGTTTCTCTAGTTCCTTCTCCTTTTTTGTTTGTTTCTTCAGCTGAAAGAGAAAAAAGAGGAGAACTGGGGAATAGCAGGCACTTCATGTGGGAATAGGCAGGCCCAGCTAAAGCACAGACAGACCCCAGTATGTCCAAGGCTAGGCAGTTTTCACAGCAAGAGATGGGTCCAATTGTTTAAGAGAGGAGGAAAATGGTACACACACTCCACCCCTTCACATACATACACACACAGTTCACACCTCCAAGAAGAGCAGCAGTACATGAAATCTCATTTCTTTTAATGAAACACATTGAGGGACCAAATACTTTGCTAGTCTTGCACCCCAACTGCAGGATTGACACTTCACCCCTCCCTCTCATTCTTCCATCTTTACCCTCTGGGCCAGTGCTCACCACCACCCTGCACTCTGTAAAAATCCAGGATACGTGGGGAGAAATTGTGCAAGATTGGGGTATGTTGCTGGATCACTAGGGTGACTCAGGTCTCAATTGCGAAGTGACAGTGCCATAGTTCTCTGCACAAGGCAGCTTATACGTTGGGCAACAAAGCATAGGCCATGCACGGCCTTTACAGAGGTGAGTTTTGAGGGACAGGGGAAATCCCGAAGAGCAAACATGAAAGCAATTCATGAGCTTGTTTCCGATTTTGCTGAATTGCTTACACTGAAAAACTGTTCTAAATATTACAGCATAACAGAAAAAATTTTTGGTGTTTTTCTAAATAAGAGGACTATAATTTGAAATAATTTGAAATAATTTTAATCTCCAGCTTTTCCTGTAAATTTACAACACTCAGAAAAGCAAAAAACAGAGCTGACATCAAATACAAAAATTTTACTTTCATGAAAATGTTTGTTTGACCCTAAATAATTATTCTTTTAGCATGCCAACATGAGAAGCCCTATTTTCATGCATCCATGCTAAAATAGGGCCTTTTCTCCTTTGCTTCAGAAATATCTGCTGCTAAGCCCAGCGCTCAGAGTAGTTAAGGAAGTTCTGTATTAGCTGTCACAGATGTTCCCTTGAGTTAAAAGGCTTTGCTACGGAGCAAACAGACATGCAAATACCGAGACATCACATTACAGCCACCATGTGGTGTCTTTTGTGCAGGCAACACTAGTACACAGTACCTTCGACTGTGGATCCTCCTCCTCCTCACTCTCTGAGCTCTCTTCCTTCTGATTCAGCACAGGTATATCCTTTGCATTCATGTCCTCATCCCAGGTGAAGCCCACGGAAACCTGCAGCCTGGGAGCTTCACCAGGTTTCCTTATCTGTTTGGAGGAAGACAGGGAATGCTCTGGGTTTTAATTTGAAGTTTTTACACTGAGATTAGACAACAGCTGTTTGCTTGTGGCTTCTCTCTGGCCAATACTATTGACTTCTCACACTTGCAAATAGCCCACCAGCAAAAACATTAAACTCTGGTCACCTTTGCTGTAATTTAAACTTGATCCATCTCAAGTCATTTTCAGATGACACAAACACCAGTCTGTGTCACTCCTATCTGCAACAGTGATACTTATTGGGTCAGTTTTGACTTGGATGACATCTCAATAGGGCTGGAAAGTCATTTCAGGCTCAGGTTCTCCTCCAAACTTCTCACCTTCGATTTCTTTTTAGCTGCCTCTTCCTCCTGGTCATCATCCTCTTCCTCCCGGTAATATACCTCAATTCCACTGTCATTTTCATCTGCTGGGCAGATCTTCCTTTTTTTTGGCTTCACCTCCTGCAACAAGGAGAAATGAGTGGATGGCGGAGGGCAACAACTGAGATGAATCTTAAAGGCAGTTCTGATCACAAAGTAAAGAGCTTGACATCAGAGAGAGGGTGGTGCCCTGGCGCAGCATCCCCCACTATCCTCTCACATAACAGAGACAACAGAGAATAAACCCACGCTCACCTACATATGGTGCCAAGACCAATAGAACGGGCCACACAGGCAAAATAATTGGGCTGCCAATTCAGTTAACTAATCTCCAATGCAATTTAATCTTTATCTCCTACTCTGTATAATTCTTCAGCCTGATCCCAGTGGATCTTCCTAGTCCCTTCAATATTTGGACCAGCTAAGTCCTTTAGCATGTCCTGCACAATTATATCCATACCTGCCCACTTTCAGAGTTTCCCCTTCTCCGTTTTGTCTTCAGCTTAAGCTCTTCTCTCTTTTCCCTATCATTTGCCTCTCTTTTCTCTTCCTCTGCATCGTATCGTGGTAGGCCTAGGGATTCAGGCAAGATGCTTGGCATGCCGGTGTCCTCGGGCAGGAGAGAGAGCTCAATATGTTTTTCTTTTCCATTTACACTGTGGTGCATTGCCAGAGGTAGCAGGAGAGAAGAGGAAAAAAAAAATCCAGAGCATTTACAATGACTGCAAGGATATGAACTTTTTTCAAATCTTCCCGGCTTTTATCCTCCCTCTTTCTATCCTCTCCTTTCTACTAATTCGTGGACCCTTTTAAAGAACATTGGACCTACCCAAGCACCTTGGCAGTGAGCAGCTTTCCTTCAGGCAGGTGCTTTTCATATAAGGACTGTTTCTGTACAAAGTAAGGGGAAACCTTCTGGAACAGGATTCGGCCCAGAAGAGAAGTGGACAAGCTGAGAAGAGGAGGAAAACAAAAAATAAGTATTCCATAGTGGAGGAAAAGAAAAAAAAAAAAGGTGCAGTGACTATATCTGTGGCACCACCAGTTCTACGTAGCGTCAAACGAACTTCCCCTACTTTAATTTCATAGGCTCAAGAAAGCAGCAATGACCTCTTGATTCCCAGGAGGGGATTCATTTTGCGACATCACATTACACCAGAGACTGTCCCCAAACAAGATTCCAGAATTGTACATTCAAAATAAGTTCTCCAAGACACCTCTTTTCCCAGAATAATTTTCTTATGCTACTCACCCAAAGAATACACCTGATGGAGTGATTGATTTGACATAGCCTCTCACTAGCTGGCCTTTTTTAACATCCTTAATACATGTTATTTCAACGTCCTCCACTTTGCTGTTGCTCTTCGGGTTTAGCCTAAAAGAAAAGAGAGGTTAGAAGTTAAAGCACTTGCCTGAATAATCCAAATTCTGCTCTGGATATCAAAAAAAGAAATCAGTATTAATAACAGCTAGTACTACCTGGAAATTGTACCGGATCGGAGACACCCTTCAGTTTATTCAAACGTACTAATGGCCTATCTGCACCTCTGCCAAGCTATACATAGCTTTAGGGAATAGACATGCTGCTGTAAACAAAGCCAAACAAAACAAAGCAGCCTGGCTTCCTCTGACACTAAGAAAATGAGGAGAGTAAAATGCTGTCTGAAATTCTGCACAGCATTGGCTTGGGTTTTTTTCCCACTTATTTCTAAGATACTTCATTCCACATGGTTTATGCATTTTTGTTCCACAGAGAAGACAAAGCAAGAGGCTCAGTTTTAATAGACATTTAGGACTAAGTCTGCTATTTAATCAAAATGGTTAAAATGCAGCTGAACATTGAAAAGTAACGTGTTTGTATTGCAAATTCAGTGGCGGAACTTTCCCTTTCTTCCCAAATAAACAAACAAAAAAGTTAAGTCAGGTCTAGAAACTATGATTAGCAGAAATTAAATCTGAACCCACTTGATCAGCTCTACATTAAGTGTCAGACACCTCCACATTTGCCGATACACAGGAAAATCTTTCTGAAGTAGGAACAAGTCTCATCCCTTTAAAAATATGTAGTCCTTGTCCTTTTAACACTTCACACTGATCCGCCCAAACCGACAGTTATTGTATTTCACTATCCTTTTCTTCACCAGTAGGAGATCAACAAACTGGAGGGACGACACATACCGGGATTGCCGGAGAGATAACTGGATTTTGTCATTCTCATTGGAAAGGATGTAACACCTGCATGGCAGAGGAAGGGGAGAAAACAGAAAGCTTTTTTACCTGTTAAAAAAAGCCACAGGTAGAAAATAGATATTTTCACTAGCAGAATGAAGCTCTAGAAGAAACAAACCACTCTGTCCTTGGAGCACTTGCTGTCTAACACAAACCAGCATGACGTAACAGTTCATGAAACCAGCTAAAGGGCTTTTTGAAACATATCTACTTGCTTTACCCAATCTCTATTGCCAGTACAAAAGACTTGAGGATTGTTGCAGCTGAATCACTTGGCCTGTTGCACTCTCCAGCATTCCCAACAAGTCTGTGAAGTAGGGAAATGCAATTACTCATGCATTACAAATGTAGAGACAACTGACTTGCCAAACAGCCCACAGAACCACAGCAGAGCTGGGACAACTGGCTTCCCTCAGTCCCATCAGCACCTTAGCTAAAAGGGTAGATACTCTCAAAACACAGTCCAAGAAGGCAGCTGAAAAGGGGCTTCTTCCTACATGGAAAATGCAAGACTTTCACCCAAACACATATAAGGTCATAAGTCAGCATTACTTCTTAGCTACAGACTGAACCTTACAGGTCAGGCATCACCTTATGGCTGCAAAAAGCCTGTCACCAAAGGGGGATATTTCTAAGCCTTGCAGCTTGAGGGAACAAGAAAGAGAATCACTGACCTGACAATCTTGCCAACTTTGAAGTCACCCAGAGGATTATCCGTGTAAGTATCATTCAGGTGAAAGATGCTGACTTTGCCAGTCTTCCCACCTGGCAGCGCAACAGTCAAACCAATGTGTGGAGTCACCTTTGTTACCATGCCTACAGTGACGGTGCCCTGCTCCAGTGACTGAATTCCTGGAAAAAGTGAAAGAGGGAGAAGGCTTCATAATAGTCAAAAAGTATGCAACCAAAGCAAGAGGTGTAATGAGTCAGTGAAGCTGATTTTAGTCGCCTAGTCACATATCAAACCCACCAACCTTTGGTAAAGTGCAGTCTATGCACTTTCTCAGTTCACAGCAATGTTTGCCTTGGTAGCCTAGACAAGGTCCCCTAGTTACACAGTTCCAGGATCCAGGATCCAGAATAACTGACAAATGTTGACAAATGTACCATCTCATGTCTGAGATGAGAAGGGAATATATTCATAAGGGCTCAGAGAAGGGCTTCAGTCTGAGAGTGAAAGTAGGAAAGTGATTCTTCAGTCTAAAGGTCTGACCTCTCTTGCCTTGCATGCTGCTACAGCTGGGTCAGGGCCCCAGGGGTTAGTTCTGTCCTACAGGGAGGTACAGCTTGGCTCTGGAGTGTAACATCTTCACCTGAGGGGTCAGTGCAGGCCCACCTCTGAGTAAAGCATCATATGCAGTGGGGTCCTGCTGTTAAGGCTCCACTATACCTGTGAGTGACAAGCAGAGGTTTGTTTCAGTGACATCTGTTCCAGTCACTGTAGCTGATATTGCCTGGCCATTTTTGAAGCTCTTTTCTGGATGTTTTAAGACCTGAAAGAAAAGACAAATTTCCACTTATTACCAGAAAAGGAGCTTTGCACAACTCTGACCGGTGTTTCTCCTATGAAGCTTTACACTTTCTATACACATCTTTGATGTGTACACTTGACTGACAGGTCAGCATTGCTTCAATGGCTCTGCTATCCTGAGCCAAACTAGCTACAGGCATAGTACTTGCTTGTCAGTGATGTCAGGGGCAGTGATGCCTAAAGGGCAGAGCACTGGGTTATGAGTTCACATGGATGTCAGAAGCGTCTGCAGTCATTACTTGCAGCCATGTGCATGGAAAAAAACTTTGTGTAGCTTATCTGCAATGGCCTCTTACCTTGGTGTTCAGAGACAGCAGCAGATGAGGAACTCTTCCTCGAATGTCAGGGGTGACTTCTACCTCCAGCCAATTTCTGAGGATGTTATACTGAGAAGACACCAAATAACCAGTGAAGACAGCATGAGACCTTGTGGAAAAAACCCTTCCCTGGTGGATTCGCTAATTTTTAGGACTAGAAAGAACTACTCCAGCCTTGGCTCTTGCACCAAGCAAAAATGGTGATTTGGCTTCTACTCTTACAAGCATAACGCTGCTGTGGTTCACAGGCAAGTACACACAGGGGATCAGCAGTCAGCGTACTTTGTGCTGGTGGCATACGCAATTTCTCAAAGGCCATTGTGCTAGAGTGCAGGGTGGGAAGCATCTACTGGCAACAAACAGGCATGTCAAAGAGGATGAGTCAGCTTGACTCCATCAAGTATAGAAAATATGACTTTCTTCTCCTACTCTCCCCATAAGACACTGGACTTTGCGTGGGCCGCTCTCACAGTTAATGAAGACCATAGTAGTGTCAGTCTGAAGGTCTGAATTAAGGCCCTGAGGTCACACCCACTTGCTGCCTTCCCCAGCACACTTCTTAGGAAGACTCTGACCTTACCTTTTTCACAAAACAGGTGACTGTTTGTCCAACACTGTAGAGTCCAAGTGTCTTGAGGGTACTGTCTTCTTTAAGGTTCAGCATTGCTGTGACTTTCCCTTCTATTTCGCTGTTTGCAAACAAAGAGGACATCAGTAAGACAGTTTTGGTCCTAATGACGAAGACAGGAGTTAGAAACCCAGGAGATTATGGTAAGCCAGTACTACTGTGACAATGCCTTTGTGACATTCATCCCCATCCCCTCCCCAGCTGCATCCTTCTGCAGGGAATTAATTCTTCCCTGGGCTTAAGAGGGAATCCTTCTGACATGAACGGACTTGCCACAGTCCAGTCCAGACTAGCAGAACCTGAAGTCAAAACGACATTCAAAGGAAATCATGTGGTAGGAGAGCACTGTGAGGTTTAACACAGCTCCCAGACCCAAGTTAGTGTGAGAGAGTAAGAGGCCTTGCCACATGTGGAGGTCCTTGCTCATGGCCAGCTCCTTCACAAATGGAAAGAACAAGGGAGGGAACCTACAAGGATACAAGGTCTGTGAAGCATCTGAAGACAGCACAGAGGCCAACACTTACCTTGGTCGAATGCTGAGCTCTGGAATGGACCGTGTGAAGTGCGGATGGGTGATGGGTAGGTACCTAAAGAACAGGAAAAGGATCAAAGCTTCTCATGATCTCCCCAGGCCCCAGTCACCCACCTGTAATCCCTCTGCACTGGCAAAAAAAATAGGTGTGAGCTCTCTAAAACTACCAAAGCCTTCCAGTTCCAGTTCTTCTTAGTACTATTTCAGTGGCAATTTAGGTACACAAAATACTGTGGCAAATTTAGCCCCTGGGGCCAAATCCTGATGGATTTAAGACTTACACTGGATCTTAAGAGTTTAGACATCTTTTTTTCTTGCAATCTATACACAAGATAAATACAGTGACACAGGTAAGAGCTCATTCACTGAAAACTGGATCTCAGATAGAATATAATAGCAGGTTTCCTCAGGCCTCAGCTACTCCAGCAAGTATAGCTGTAACAGTATCTGGTGACACAGGGAGCATCCTAGATCATCCAAATTGAGTAACTGTTTCACCCTTTGCATTCTGCCAATTATGAGCATGTTTTCCCACCTGTGAGTATTCACATCTCTGCCTCCAATGACTCGGGCAGTCACCTTCTGTCCAGCTTTCAGAGTATACGTCGGAAAAGAGCCTATGGGCACTTCATCCAGAATCCGGGATGCATGGATTGAACCTGTCAGCTTGTCATCAATAGCAACTGTGACATGGGTTGGTTTGACAGATTTCACAGTACCAGTAACAACATCCCCCAGGGAAAGTGAGTGTTTCACAGCAGCAAGCATCTCTTCTAATGCTGTCTCAGATTCCTTCCGGACCCTTATAAAAACATTCTTCTTTGCTGGTCCTTGTACTGCTAACAAGACTCCGTGCTCATTCACCTTCACTAATTTTAAAGTTGCAGAGATTGTTTGTCCCACCTTCAGTTTTTCTGAGTCAAAGCGGAAGGTGTCATTGAAGTGAGAGGCTATGGGGATAGCTGCCAGCTGGCCTGTTTCCAACAAAGACACGATGGCAAACTCTTCTGCTATGTGCTGCACGATGGCAGAGTGCTGGGAGTTCTCTGTGAGCTGCTAGACAGAAATGGAGATAGTGACTTCTCCTGCTGAGATTTTGATTCCCTCCACTCTACCTCCCACAGTTCTAAAGGAGGAAACAGCCCCCCTCAAAATTCATTAATTGCCTAGAGATTGCTAGATGAAGAGAAACACACAAATCCAAAAACTGAACACATACTTGTTTGGTTCTTCGTTTTAACAGTTCTTCCCGAAGAGAAACATACACCTTGGATGTGAGGGCATCCACATGAAGAACCAATGCCTTGGTTTTATCACCAGGAACAATATTTTTGTCTACAAATGAGAATAAGGACATTATCTCCTGATGACAGTGAAGAATTTTCAGCAACTGAGCTAGTAGCACATGACAGATAAGAAGGGTTGCCTGTGGTTCAGTTTAATTTCTGAAGACCATAGTGATAAAAAGACTGCTTAATTACTAATTGTAACTAAGTTACTGTAACAAAGTCAACTTAGTACCAAACGTATAATAAGTCTCTTCAAAAAAAGAACAGATTCCTGCAACATTAATGGCAAGGAAGAAAAAAAAAGCATGCTTTTTATTTGGATAAAGAGTCTGATGCTTTCATGGAAGAACTAAATTGATTTTATGAAGATGCAACTCTTAAATAATGCAGACAAGGCTGACTAAACACAAATTCAAGGTAATATAGGTTTTGAAAAAAGTAAGCTAACAGTTGCCCAAAACCATCATCAGTCTATCTGTCGCTGAGGAAACAAAGAAACTCTTCTGAACACAGAAGTGCTGGGATATTATTCTTGCTGAAGTTAGCAGCTTATATTGGCTTCATTGGTTTATTCATTATCTCTGAATGTACTTATTTGGTTCTGCATAATATGGCACTTTTCTGCTTTAATTTTTGAATTGCAGAGTACCGAAATTGCAGTCCTCTTTTAAAGTCACACTGATTTAAAAGAAAAATTAACAGCAATTTCAGATAGAGCATACTCCAAGGAACATATTTCTAAAGTAAGAAGAAAAAAAAACGAAAAAGCTGGAGCTTGCATTAATACTTTGTCTATATAGAGTATGCTTCAACTAAGGATCTCAGAGCACAAACTAGACCTTACAAGATGCCATAGATATGAGGCAGGATTAGGTCTGGTTTACAGATGGGGTAACAGAGGCACAGGTAGGTTTAAGCACTATGTTCCGAATCATGCAAATGGGTCAGCAACACATTAGGAAACTAAACTACTCTTCAAGCCCCTCCCTACTCTGATCAGACTCCTCCCATGTTAGTTCCTCATCAGCAGAATTCATTTCAGGACAGAGGTTTCAAAGTACAAGAGGGAAAACCAAAGCAAGCGAAGACAAGACCCTCACCTCCCAGATGGTAGCGAGTGGCTGTAACAGTCAAGCCTGTGACACAGCTGCCACTGAACAGTGCTGAGCCATCCTCCTTCACATCCTGCATGACCAGCTGCAGTTCCTCCCCAGGCACCAACTCACAAAGGCCTTGGGCCGTGCTGGGCTCCCCTAAATAAAGGGAAGAAAAAGTGGGAAGTCAGTTTTACCTATGTTGTTTCTTTGCAAAACAAAGACAGCTTTCACATTTGCTCAAGAGTGCATGAACAAGCATTTATATCCACCTTCATAATGGAAAACAAAGTTTAGGCTCCTGAATCTGTAGAAATACGAAGTAAATTCTAAGATTTAATTAAAGTAGAAACACTTTTGTGACATTAAGGATCTGATAACTTTGGAGAGAACATTTTCCAACTGTTACAGAAACACTGGCACACAGCATTGCATATAGAAAAAGGTGAAAGCAAAATAGATCAATACTAAAAACACAAACCAGACCTGCCACTCCACAACTGTAGGAAACAAAATATTAAACACTACTGGATATAAAAAGAACCTAAAAAGGCAAAGTTAGAAGTTGATAAAAATAAACTGTAATATATCCATTATTCCTAACACTAGAAAAACAGCATGTGAGAAAACCTTTGCTGCAGGACTCGTTCAGCAAACCTGTAACACAAGTAGGCAAATCTACTTGTACAAACTCATCCTCCTGTGAGTACTAGGGTTATCACAAGCATTTGAGTGCCAGCATAATTATCCTTGTACTTTCTAGTTAAGCAGATCCTGGCTAAGGCTCAGGGCAGTTGAAAAAATCCCTCTGTGATAATCAGGCATCCCATGCACAAATATCAACAATAAAAACCAACTTGATGATCACAGCATGCACAAATGCAGATTTCTGTAGCATAAGAATATTAGGAGCAGTTCTTGACTGCCAGTAAAAAGCAATGCTAGTGTCCTTCACAGTCACGGTTAAAAAAAGCACTGTTAGATGAAGGTAAAAATGGTAATTTCTCATCAGTTATGAGTTACCAGTAAATACAGTAGGCATATAAATAATACATCATTACTCTTGTCAATGATTCCTCTTATTTTGATGGACAAAGCTAGTCCTATTTGCTTAAACACAGTAAGAGCACCTGCTGCCTGCAGTGTATAATACGCGAGTAAGGAAATTCTTGTTCAATCAAAGCCTTCCCCGTTATTATTTTAACACTCCAAAAGCATCATTCACTTTAAACAGATGTACTATTCTTTACAAAACACCAGTGGAAAAAAGATCATGGCTTTACGATCAGACAGCTAACTTGCCCAGCCTTTCTAATGTCACAGCAAGTGACATTGATGCACTGACTCAGGCCACTTCCAGTTGTCTTCTGTCCTTCCATCACTTTTGAGTACAGAAAATTGACATGATGTGCATTCTGATTCTTATGTGCCTATCACCCTAGTATCCAGGCACCAGTGCTGTTTTTCCTAAACTAAGTAAATAGCAGGGGCAGGTCTTAAGTGCCTGTTTCTAATACATGAGTTTGCACCCAACAAGAGCCACTCATATTACTTATCACTGTTCTCTTTTCAGGCATTTGGGGCAATTCAGGTTTGGGAATTGGGCAGCCTGTTTTGCTTCACTGGTGCTTTGTGGCAATTCACTCAGGCACACAGAAATAAACTCCTTCTGGACTTCCATGAGTCATTCTTCCACTTAAAAAAAAAACACAATAGGAAAACCATATGCCCACACCTCTGTCAGCACATTAGATAGGTTTCACAGTTTGGCCCAATATCCCTTATACCTATAAGCTCGTTGGAGTTTAATATCCGTTTACTGACCAGAGAAATCAAGTCTGTAGACTAAGGCTCTTAAAATACAAGAGCATAGAGTACTAAAAATTAACCATTGCCAGATTCAAAATTATCAGATAGAGACAATGCTTCATGTGACATGTAATTAAATGGTGAAACTACTGCCACATGTCTCAGTCGATTAAGTTTTAGATTGGTTCATAAAGCAATTACAAATATTCACTCCAAAAAAGTGTCTCCAAGGCTGGAGAAAGGCTTTTGTCTGCAGCACATCCAATTTCACCCTGGCCTTTCTTATTTTCACCTTCACAGGCCCTTCAATGAACCCATCCTTTGGTACCCTTGATCTCCCTTCCTCTTTTGGTACATGGACCTCACAGTTTGTCTATTTATACCCTTATTTTTAATTCTCTAAGCTTCAACCCAAAATTAATGTAAAAGGCCTCGCAGATTTCAATGAAAAGAGCAGCTTCTTTGGCTTGTTCCAGCTGTAGTTCCAAAAAGCCTTCTTGTCAGTGGCAGACACTGCACACACATCCTTCTTCTAATAAGCTCCTCTTGGAAGCCAAGTCTTTGCTGGAACTGACCTTTCTCTTGCTTAAAAGAAAACAGTTTTCCCTTTTTGTTCCTCTGGAGCCCCTTTTTTGTGATACGATCCCCTTTAGCAGAACATGTACAATCTTTTACCTCTTCTTCTCAACAAGTTCCTGATTTCTTTCACTTCCTTTCAAAGCTCTCTGCAGCAGAATCGCCTGAGCTGCACTCCGACACCTTCAGATTGAGGAGCACACGCTGCTTCTCCTCATCAATGCTCATCACCTTCGCAATCACAGTCTGTCCCACCACAAAGTGGTCCTTGGTGTCCGTCACAAACTTGTCACTCATGCTCTGTCCAAAGGAAACAAAGGGGTGAGGGTTACTGAGCACAGCTGCTAACCATCAACCACCTGCAGCACTGTTCAGAAGAAGGGTTTAAGACTTCATGAAAATTAATAAGAGAAATTAACAAAGGCTAACGAAAAGCCATCAATTAAAATGAATTACTGACATCACATGAAATCCTTGTAAAAGCTTAAGCTCATTTCAATAAAGTCCTTTGTTTCATTTTGGAAGTGAATTAAAACACAAGCCTAAAAGCAGCTTTTACCCTACTGCAGGAAGCTGTGCAAATGCAGGATCCACAGCCCTCCTGTTCCCTCCTTGTTATTGTTCCTTTGCTAAAAGCCATGTTTCAAGTATGCCCGATTACTCACATGCTGTTTATTGAAGTGAATGCATTGCTTACCACTTTGGGCGCCAATCCTGTCACACCAAAAGGGAACTCCACAAACACTCCAAAGGGCATCACATTCCTCACGTAACCAGTCAACAGCATCCCAGGCTGGATTTCAGAGAAACTTCTCACAACTTGCTCCTCCTGTACAGCAGAAATCACTGCAGACTTTCTGCTCAAGATCTGAACAACCAGTTAGGAAAAATGGGAAAAGGTGAATGAAAGGAGCCCGATGCCAAGCAAATCTCTTGATGCTGCTAACCATGGGGCTAGAGCACTTTTTGCAGATAAGACAGTACAGGAGCTCAAAATCCTGCAATTCCAATTTCTGTCTTGATCTCTCTACACTAGAATTTCGCAACTGATGTCTCTTAAGCAGTCAGCATTAAAGATGCATGCTTCACACTAGCAGAAATGTCAACTTCCTAATATTTCAGTTCTGATTTTTGGTATAAAAACAGCAAAATTTTTGCTAAGGTTGTGATATGATTAACAGCCCAGAAGCTGGTTGGGGCGATCAGTCAGTTCACAACCAAGTCCTGGTTCTGATGAGAATTCTAGCAGCAGCTGAATCTCACTTTTAAAACAAGCAAGTTATAATGACTCTCTGAAGCATTGCTAGCTTGACAGGCACTTCCACTTCAACACACTAACTGCTGTATCTTCTTTTTGTTGCAGATACCCTGGATTCCTGACAGATATTTCCTTCCCCCTGCTTTGTTTGACTGGTCGAGGTGGCAAAGGATACGATATGCTCTCCCTTGTCACTTAGGCACATAACTCTGGGCAGGACATCTCCCTCCTGAAGACAATGCCACAGGAGCTTGCAGTTAGCAACAAAGTCAGAGAGGTGCACTGTGGGAATTGAGGCTATCACATTGCCTTCATCTTCTAAGACAGAAACCTCTAGCCCATTATCTTTCTTCTTCAAGACTTTCACATCAACCATCTGAAAAGAGAACAAATACAGTGATATAAAATTCCAAGTGTCTTTGAAGTCATCTCTTTTGAGGCACAGGGTACCAAATGCTGTGCTGCAGGGGCTCTGACATGGCCTCCCAGCTATATATGAGAAAATCTCACATCAACAGGGCTGAGCCTAAAAAGCATGCCAACTTTGATAGTAAAATAAAAGTAATTCTCAGCTCCTAGAGAAATCAAGAGCTAGAAACATTCTCTTGGTTGTGACTTTCTATTGGAAGGGTGAAGAGAATAATTTAAACAAGATTAGAACTGTCCTGTTCCTGCATTAGCAATATCTGCAGGGTGTTGGAAACTATGTTTATTCCAAAGACAAAAGGGAAGCATTTCAAAACATTTCTCTGAAGTTGACTTTTTCCAGGGAGCAAAAGCAGCTGCTTTTGGAGTGAGAACATCAGCAGCATCCAGAAGAAAGAGGACTCCACCCAGGAGTAGGAGCACTAATTGGTACCTCCAGAAGGACTGTCCTGGGACTCCTTTATCCTGACTTCTGACAACAGAGATACTGTTTTTGATCCAGGAGGCCAACCACACAATAAGAAATGCACATCTAATGCTAGTTCCTGACCACCAACAGCTTTTCTTGAAGCAAAATTGTTCAAAGTGATACCAAATTGTTTGGAAAACAAGTAGGAAAAGGCAAAAAAGGGAGCAGTCATTGAATTCAATACCTCTCCTATTTGATATTTCGCTTTCTGTTTCTTCTTTGGAGTACATTCCTTTTTGTCCTCGGGGGCAGGCTTCCTTGATAACCTGAAGGACAACAAGAGTCTTTCCTGCTGGGGCTCACATTTTAAGACCATTACTTTAACAACCTGCAGCAAAAAAGATAAAATGAAAGTTTAATTCAGTTGACCCTCCTCCTCAGTGTTCTAACACCTACAAAATGAGACAGGGAAATGCATACACAGTACACACTCACACCTAGGACAGCAGGCCAGTGACTATAACTTAACAGGTTCAAACAGAGACAAATGTGCGTCCGATCACACATACAGAAAATGGAAGTACATAATCATTAAATGACCTGTATGTGGCAAGTCTGTAGCAGAGTTGAGAATAAAATTCAGATCTCCAGATTTGCAGTCAGAAATCTTGACTAGAATATTACCCTTCTCCTTAGCCAGCCAACAAACAGCAGGATTAAAGATAAACAAAAGCATCAGAAAAAATAACAAAGAGGGCTGATATCTGTACAAGCTTACCCACAACAAAGACCAGAACTTGGTGAACAGCATGGTTCCCAGAGTGCCTGGTTTAATATGTGCAGGATTTGAAACAAACAGGAAAATCAGAATAATGCAGAGGCAGAAAACCTCATCCTTCTGATTCTGGTGGTAAGAGTTTTAACTTCCTCAGAAGAAACTGCAGCCTAGAACCCCAAACTTCTGCTAAGATCTCAGTAACTCAACCAAGTGTAGTCCCTGTATCACATACCATGGTGTCTCCTGCACACCACAACAGAGAGAGACTAGTAACAAAGACAGCTCTGTGAAATACTCAAAAAAGAGCTGCCCCTTTCACAGACTAATCTGCTTAAATGGAGCACGACTGTTAATTAAAGTGAAAGTAACCTCTTGGTGCACCTGGTTCCTCCAGGGGAAAACCCACGTTGAAGCCAACTCAACTGTAGATTTCTCTTTTGCATTCAAACACAAGGCACGGCATAGATACATTAATTACCTGGCCTTCATGGAAGATTTTATCTGGACAAGATATGGGTTCTGAGCTCAGCTCATTCTTGGGTACCAGACCTTTGACATCATTGTAGAACTTCACAATGCAGCCAAACTCCCTCGCACACACCACAAAGCCATGTGTGATCAGACCTGGTTTTGCATCTTCATAACTGAAGAGGACTGGAAGCTTTGATTGGACAAGACTTTTCTTTAGAGTAAGGATCAGCTTCTTTCCTGCAGGATTGCACTCTAGTACCTACAAGAAGGTTCAGAAAGCATGTCTGCCATTGTCTGATCAATCCAGTTACTAAATACTCAGAACAAAAGAGTGCAAAGCAGCTGAAGACTCTGCCTGGCAGCTCTCACCCGACACCTGACTTCATCTCCTATGTTGTACTTCTTCTCAGGTTGCTTCAGGATCACATCAGCGAGATGCATGGATGGCACGAGCCCTTTAATCCCATCAGTCACTTTCACCTGCATCCCAATGGGTTTCAATGCAAACACTTTGCCCTAGAACCCAAAATAGGGAAAAGGATCAGTAAATTCAGCGTGAAAAGCAGACCATGCACAGGCAGGAAACAGCCAAGACACTGCACCCGCTATTATCACCAAATCTAATCACCCTCCAAAAAGTAAAATCTCAGTCCAACCCACACTCTACCCAACCAATCTGACCCATTAACTTTTATACATTACGTAAGGTTGTTTTACAGCCTCTTTTCCTTAAGCATAGGCTACTTCTGCAAAATCCTGATTGACTCTGCAAATTAAAATTGTTTCCAGAGACATATCCAATACAGTCATGATTCTGACATAAGAATGATCATAACTGAGTAACTTTCTGTCCATCAGCTGATTGTGACGGTCCACACATGAATTTTTACTTTGAGTGCAAGGCAAGTTTTAGTTTCTTCCACTCAAGTCTTTCTAAAAATGTATTCATGGCCATAAATAAATGACTGACTGTGGCTAAAATTTTATTGCCTTGGCAGCATCATGAAATGAAAACCTGAACAAAATGGGGAAAGAAAAGTATCGCACTCCATTAATCGAGTCCTGCAAGGAGAGGTTTTTCTCCTCACTTTCATCTCAGTCATCTGGATCAGAAGTTGAATATACACATTAGGCAGAGGAAATGCATTTTAGCTAGATCATCGTTCTAAGCATAACAGCTGCACAGTACTGTCAGTCCTTCAGAAGCTCACCTGCACCACATCCCCTGTGTGGATATCTTGATATTGCAGAAACCGTGCTTCAATAATCTGACTAAGAAAGAGACACAGCAAGAAATGACTAATCAGTCAACTTGAAGGAAATCCAGGATCTTTGCCTTGTCCCAAATATCCATTATCCCACACACCCCCCAGCGCTCTACAACTCCAGAGTTCTGTTTTACTCCAACTGACCCACCTCCCAAAACAGCTCTCTGGACATAAAGCTCAGGGAGGTTCACCAGACTCCATTCCAGGTGACAGCCATACAGTTACGGCCACCAGCCATGGCTCCGTGAAAGGGGTACCCATCATCTGCATTGCTTAAAGCCACATAGATGGAAATACTAAGACGGAGAAGCAAAATGGGCTGGGACTTGGAAGATCAAGGTTCAATTTTCTCTTCAGCCACAGTCTTCTGACATGATCTCTGCAGAATTAATTTACCCTCCCTGTGCCTCAGCCCACCAACTATATTGATGGTGTCCCAACTCCCTATAGTATGGGGAGGATATGCGAGATACCCAGACAACCTGATGTAAGACAACAGAGATACAAGCCAAAAACCCCAAATGGCAAGTTCCAGTCCAGCAAACCGATTTGGTATTTTCCACTCTCGACCAAACCCTTCTAATCCTTCAACCAATTTTCTGGAAGAGTCTATGAAACTTACTACTTCAGAGATACAATGCACATCTCATCCATCAGGCTGTAGTCAATGATCCGACATTTATGTTTGCATCCTGTCTTAAATGCCCCAGGTTTAAAGGATTTTCTGGTTTTTGAAAGATGTTTCAACTAGAAAAAACAAATTACGATTTAGTGTTTGGAAAATGGAAGCGCTGATACAGACCTTAGGTTGAAGTGGTAGCATCTGACCAAATCGTTCCTCTAACTACTTGCTCTACGCAGCAGGTTTCACCAATTCTTCCTCAACAACCCTCCTACATTCCAATCTGAACAAGGGGAGGTATGATCTGGCAAACACCTTCCATGTTGTCCTAATTTTGTTGTATTTGTCTCACAAAGAACATAAAGGTAGAAAATAAAACCTCCTCCTAGCCTCCTTCCCCAGGAGGCAAAGGTAGCTATGGAGGACTTCCCTCACTGCCCTGGTACTTACCCGTGCAAATGCAAGAGTGCCATCATCAAGCTCAAAGATGGCACCAAACTGCTTGTAGAAAGCTTTCACTGTTGAATCTTCCACCACTGCCCCCATGCGATCATTGGAGAGCTGGTTTGGGGATCCCCCAGGGTGGAGGAAGGCCTGCCGCAGAGTAAGCCGCACGATCTTGGAGGTGGGGTGGATAGAGAGGATGCAAGCTTTCATCTGGGAGAAGATAATATGTTCGTTAAACACAAGCTAGTAAACAAAAAAGGTGAAAAGCACTTTGCTCATGTTTTTAGACATTATGCTTGGTACCTGAACTCTTTGTCCATGTACAAGCACTTCCCAATATTGTTAGTAAGGTATCACTTCAGTTCTAACAGCTTCACCGATGAGGGATTTTTGCTTTTGTCTGTTGTTTATGGGCTAGTCTGGTACATGACCGCACAAGAAATTTTCTTGTGCAAGTCTCCTGTGCTTCCCAAATAAGTCTTCCATTAGACTGCTCTGATGTAATTTTGGGCTTTCTGACGACGCAGGAAAGCATGAGTCCCACTGACTCCAATATCAATGAGGTAGCCCCAGGAATGGCTTTGCTCTTTACAGCTCTAAAGCAGCCATGAGAGTAATTCAAAAAAAGATGAGAGACAGCTATCATCAGTAAGATTTCAGAGATTATTCCACTGAAAGGTTGGAGAAGATAAGAGATGTTGCAAGCAACATAACCAAGTCCAGCCATCCTCCACCCTCCTTACCACTTGATCTGGAGAATAGTTCATGGATTTCTCTGGGTCCACGTGCATGAAATCCACAATGCCAGTGAAGGAAGACAGAAAGCTCACTTTGATCCCCAGTGGGGCCACCTAGAAAGCAGAAGGAAAAGATGCCAAAAAAAATTTGCAGGCAGTTTTCATGCAGCTCAGAAAGAGAGAGCAATTGACACATTTCACAAAAAGGCACTGTCAGTGCTAATCAACAAGCGCATCACAAGAGACAGGAAAATCGCTAACAATTCTGCTTTCTACATTGTTTTGCAAAAACAATCCTTTAGTTTTTCAGTAATGCTGTGTTTACTCTGAAGACTACTGCTAACTTGTGGAATACTTTTCCTAGGCAAAGGCCAAAGTACAAAATGGATCCTGTTCTGCTTCAAGCTTCATCACCAACTCCAGGCTGAAGCCTTTATACTCATGGCATCACAACCAGGACAGAGATCAGACCTTAGGTGAATGAAGTGGAGGAAGTGTCTAGCAGATAATAGTGTTTGCTATTGTAAAGTAACTGAGTCCAAGCACAGGGCATAAACTTCCATCTCTACTTCATATGTCTCCCTACCTTCAGCAAGGCTCAACCCCGCCCTCCACCCAGAAAAACCCCAAACCAGAGCTTACCTTCTGCACTCGAGCTTTCACCACCAGCCCTGGTAATAAATTAGAGAGGGTCCAGTTCTGTCGCTCTGTTGCAAGGGATGCAGCAACCTCTGATCGATCAACGGACAAACAGACCACTCTTCCCTCGTTCTTTACTTCCACAATGACACAGTTCAGGTTCTGGCCTATTTTCAAGTCAGGCCCTACAAACACAAGTCACAGCATAAAACCTCCACCACAAACACTCAGGGATTCCCTTCCGTTTTTTCCAAAGCTTTTTCAGAGTTCCTTCTATTTTAAGAAGTTAGAACTCCTCTCAATCTAAGTGAAGTCTACTGCCAGAAGGGATGGATGGGCTTGGAACAGTAGCACAGCCTGTCAAAAAACAGGCTGAAACCTGAAAGCTTGCTACAGACCAGCCACAAAACTGCTGTTTTCAGCAACTCACAAAGACTCCACCTTGACCCGATCTTATTAAGGTTCACTAACACCACAAATATAACAAGCTTTAATCCCTGTCATTCTCCACCTCCATTTTAACCCCAGCAGTTTCTCCTGCACTACTTCTTACCTCTCTTGACTGCTTTGATGTAATTTTGGGCTTTTTGACGAGGCAGGAAAGCATGAGTCCCACTGACTCCAATATCAATGAGGTAGCCATGGTCTTCCACACTAGACACAAAGCCAGACAGCAGCTGTTGGGAGGGAAGCATTGCAATTCAGTAACATGGTGAAACAGCTGGGTCTTCAAAGAATGCACATCTGGTAAGAGATTCCCCATCCAAATACTGAATTGTTTCATGAGGACAGAGAGCTGAGGTTTCTAGAGCAGCAGAAAGAATACTACATTCTTTCTTATGACAGAGCTCATCTGGCAGTGGGGTCTTAACTCTATGCTTATCCAACTATTCATGTATGTAGTTCACAAATCAGTAGGGAAAAAAATTGGGATGCTCAAAAATAGCAGGTGCTCTAATTGCAGGCACATGCCTGCAACCATACAGCTGGAAACACAAAACCTAAACAACTAAGCACTTCTGCAAAGCAGGTTAAATATTATTCTCTGCATAAACAACAAAGAAACCTACTCAGAAATAAGTCATTAAATAACTTGTCCATGTTGAAACAGAATCTGGTGAATGGATTTCATGAGTGACAACTTGGAACCAAGACCCAATACTGCCCTCTCCTTCCAGGTGTCTTCCATGGTGGGAGCAGCTCCACATTCTGCTCTGATCCCATGCAAGGACAAACTGAAATGTTCCCCCACGCACTGTGCAAGAAGCACGTCCAAAGCCTAAAGAGGCTGTGACAGACCCGGAACACATACCATGCCCAATGTTAGTGCTGAAGCGTTCAGACCCTTATTGACCTTCTTGGGGTCGATCGATAATTTGATACTCCGACGTCCATCAGCACTTTTCTCAACACTGGTTACAATGCACCTGACCAGTGTCCCTGGAGAATACATGTCCGAGAGCGTATTCAAGTCCTGCCCAGCAAGATGATCAAGAGAGAAACATACAAATTTTACAATATTAAATAATTTAGGAAGGCCAGAATTTGTTACTGAAGTAGCTTTTGAAATCAAAATCCCATAGGAAAGTCCTGTTTCTCTGTCAACACTACAATAAAAGACAGGAAATGCCACAAACACCAGGATCTCAATATAGAGGCACGGATGACGTTACATGATGTTGGCAAGTCTAGTAGGCTTTGCTTAAAAAGGAATACTGTGTGGGCCAGAGTCAGGAGGATGAAGCTGAGAAAACACGTCTACAGAGCCAACAGTGACCCTAACCTCACCTCCATCTTTAGCAGGGAAAACCACTACCACCAAAAGGCTAGCAGACCTGGCAGATACCACATTCCACACCACCTTGGAAAAACTTATGGAGCGCTGACACCAGAGACAGGATGACAGATTATTCCATCCTCGTTCTTTCTAGCAATCATCATTATCAGGAAATCGCAAAGTTTGCTTGGAAAAGCCGGTTCCAAACCAAGGTCAGTCTACATTAGCACTAAGCAGCAGCACGTTGCATGCAGCAAAACAAAATGAAATTGCAAGGACCGTGCTAATCCCTATGCCCTCACATCATCTTCCAACCACTTCCCTAACTTCTTCCCACCATTGCCTACAGCCAGGGATCAGTATTTAGCTTCAGCAGCAGATAGGCAGCACAAATCTCTTCATGTTCAACAGGCTGTCTATGAAGTTCGAGGACTGTTCAGCCAAGGCTAAGGCACTGCAAGCAATCAAATTCAAGTCAGCTGCAAGACACCAGAAACCAAGCTCCTAAGCAAGGCCTCAAGGTTGGTTCTGAGGTATTATTAATAATCCCTAGCTCCCAGGCACAAATCACAGCCCCGATCCAAGGTCTCACCTCCAGCAGTTCTCCTTGGGCCACCTGCTTGCTCAGCATTTTGCTGTAGGCATCGCTGATCTGTGTGACTGGCACAAATCCTGAAAGTCCATTGGGCAAGCTGATGACTAGCTCATAGTCACTGACCTCTTTTATACAACCAAGGAGCAGCATCCCCTCACAGAGTGCCTGAGAAAGCAGGAAAAATAATATACGGTGGATATCTTGGCAAGTCAGTGATAACAGGGTGGTAAACACACTTATGTCCCAAATCACTGATGTATTTTACAGGTTTAGTGAGGAAGAAATGCCATTTTTACAGAGCCCAGAAGAGAGATGAACACAAAATCAAACATTTATCCACAAACCTCAATTGTGAGTGGTTCAATATTCACTACATTGTCTTTAGCAGCAGCTGTTTTGTCTGCCTTGAACTTTTTCTGCTTTCCTTGATCCCTTTGGCTCCTTTTTCTTTTTTGAGATTGTTCTTCATGGTGAATCTAAAGTGGATTATAAGCATAGAGGGGAAAAAAAAAAGTGGATAAACAGACGAACTTTGCACTAAGGCAGAACTCCGCTGCCAGGAATAAAATTAGAAGAAAATACTAGGTTTGGAGAAAAAAAGAGAATGACCTTGCTAACTGCTATATGTCTACATGCAAGTCTTCCAAAATATCTCCTTTTGGGCTGAGGCTGATCATTTATAAAACTGTGAATCTTGGGAATGGAAAAGAGCGGCGCAAGTAATCTGCACCACACTCCACTAAACAGAAAAAGAAAGAACCAAACTTAGCCTGTATCCATTAACATCGGGACAAGATGCTAGTGGAAAGTTTAAAAGCTAAACCCTGACAGATAATTTTGATTCAACTTTTTCTGTCATCACATTCAACATGCATCAGACATCAGGGATCTTTAATAGATCATCAGAAAGGTGCATGTCAGCAGTTATCTGTTTCTGGAAGTCCCTTCCATAGTTTACTATAGAGTAAAGGATGGGAAGGATTGCGGGTCATATTCTGACAGTGGAAGAGCTCTGAGAAGAGTTAATTGAGAACGTGCAAACAACATACATCAAACAAATTGTCCCGCTCTAACTTTGGGTTGAGGGTTTTTCCCTCTGTGGGTTTTTTCTGGATGCCCCCTCGAGGAAAGTTTTCTTCCATGGATGCCATGCTTGCACTTCTATAGGACAAACAACAAAACAGAGATTAAACTTGCAGTTGTTACGCTTGTTCCTCACAAACACTGAAGAGACATAAGAGTCAATTACCCCCAGACTAAGAAAGAATTCAGATGGCTGCTTTACAGTTAGTCAGTGACAAAATAGAAACTCACGTTTCTGTTTGACTACACTGAAATGTTGCAATGGTCCATCTAAATAGGTGCATCCCTAACACTTTTTACTATTGCCCAATTGTACTAAAGTATTAATTTTTTAACTCAGATAGATGCACCACATAGATATTCATAAAACTGCTTTAGCCGTAAGTTTCCTGAACAGATCTTTATTACATTCAGTGGGCGAGCTGAAATTACCAGCTTCAGACATCAAGGAGAAAGTTGTGACTGAAATGCTAAGTAAGCTTGGTCTGCATTTTTACTTTTTGGATCCCACCCTTAAACGCTAATATAATTTGATACATCTTCATGTAAACTGTAAGTATATCTATATATGTATTTGATATATATCATAGAATCATATAATAGTTTGGATTAGAAGGGACTTTTAAAGGTCATCTAGTCTAACCCTCCTGCAGTGAGCAGGGACATCTTCAACTAGATCAGGTTGCTCAGAGCCCTGTCCAACTTGACCTTGAATGTTTCCAGGGATGGGGCATCTACCACCTCTCTGGGCAACCCGTGCCAGTGTTTCACCACCCTCATCGTAAAAAATTTTTTCCTTACATCTAGTCTAAATCTACCCTCTTTTAGTTTAAAACAATTCCCCCTTGTCCTGTCACAACAGGCCCTGCTGAAAGTTTGTCCCCATCCTTCTTATAAGCCCCCTTTAATTACTGAAAAGCTGCAATAAGGTCTAATATGTTTAACCTTACTACGTTTCAATCAGTAAACACCTTATTTACTAGGTCATGATTCACATTCTATTTATTAGCTTGCCCTACAGAACTTCTACAGAAATTAGCACTGAAACACTACTTTGACAAATATAAAGTAGTCTGTTAGACATACAAAACTATTTTAAACATGAAAGCACACAATAAAATTAAAGTTCATCACGGCACGCTTCATCACAGGGCTCGCTAAGCAACAGAGACACCTTCCACGGCCGGTAACT
>NW_009206622.1:13995-14203 GCF_000690835.1 Fulmarus glacialis | reverse complement strand
TATATATAAAAAACCATATATATATTTTTCTTCTTTCCAGGTGATTTCCACCTTTCCCCATCTAAGGACTCATTCATCCTCATCTTCCCTACTCACCAGTTTTTTTACTGTTTGCCTGGGTTGGGTTAAAGAAAATAATCGAAGGACCAAACGCCACACCCATCCCCTCCAGGGTGGGGATGCTCCGCGGTGCTGCTCTCCGTGAGGG